>NW_028237189.1:0-38528 GCF_017979445.1 Akebia trifoliata | reverse complement strand
TGTGAAGTCCTGAATAATGCTTTTCTTAATATATTGTGTTGAGCAGTTTCTTTCAGGAAAGGAAGCAGGCCAAAGTATTATCCGTCCCAGTTCTAGAGGACCCTCTTATTTAACTTTAACTCTGAAAGTTTATGATGGAGTTTATGCTCACAAAGACATAGTTGAAGGAGGAAAGGATCACAAGGACATTACAAGCTTGCTTCGTCTTGGGAAAACTCTAAAAATAGGGGATGACACTTTTGAGGATTTAGATGAGGTTTGTACCCTTTTCAAAAAGGCTTATTTGTAAGTTTTTTGTGTTTTCTTATAGTTAAACTTTTCTCACTACAATTTGAAAACTTTTGCCAAAACTACTGAGTACTCAATATCTTTTCTCTGTTTCTAATAATGGTTAAAAGTTTCCTTTGTTGGGGTAGGATGGTCTTTCATTTGGATGACTCGAATATGCACTTAATATCTTGAGAGAACAAGATTCCTCTATGAATTATTTTGTCTCAGGAGAACAATTTCATTGTTTAGTGAAATATATGAGATCCAAGTGATCAAAAAAGAAATTATCTCTACTATTATAATGAGAGAAGGTGGAGAAGTTGTTCGACACCAAAATTTGAGTGGTCATAAATGCCCCCACTTTTATGTTTGAATTTAATTTAATCAGGGTCAATTTAGTCAAAAACCCAAAAAATTGTTACCCACAACCGTCCAATGAGGTTGATTAGTTTTCAAAATTACAAAAATTTCTTTTTCTTACTATCTAATCTACAAAAGCCCTTTAAGCAATGTTTTAAATTACATATTAGCCCTTTTGATACATGAGCGTTTGCACAGGCCACCTTCTAGTATATATGAGGTCCTTGATCGAAAAGCTCTAATAGTTCAGAATAAACATGACTTGTGTATGTGTTTTTAACTTTTTTAGGTCATGGATCGATATGTGGACCCATTGGTAGCCCACCTGAAGACAATGCTTAACTACCGGAAATTCAAGAGGGGTTCAAAAGCAGAAGTTGATGATCTCTTAAGGATAGAGAAATCAGACTACCCAATGAGGATAGTTTACTGTTTTGGCATTTCCCATGAACATCCAGGAACTTTCATCTTATCTTACATACGGAGTACAAATCCGCACCATGAGTACATTGGTCTGTATCCAAAGGGCTTCAAGTTTCGGAAACGGACATTTGAGGATATTGACCGGCTCGTGGCATATTTCCAGAAGCATATCGATGATCTTCAGCATGATTCAGGGCCATCTATCCGTTCAGTTGCTGCTATGGTACCTATGAAAAGCCCTGCATCTGCGGGTTCTTCTGGAGGTGGCAATTATTGGGGTGGCTCAACAAACAACAGCAACGATGGTGGGGGCTGGAGAGGCCAATCGAATTCGGACAGAGAGAGATCTTCTACACCAGGCTCAAGAACAGGTTAGCCTGCAATTTATTTGAGTAATTTCACTTGCACAAGTTATGTTTTTTGGTTGTCAGAGTTTGAGAAGGGTACAGCCGAAAATATAGGACTCATGGACCCTGTATAATGATAAATTATCATTCTATCTATATGGTCCCACTGCTGTTGTATTTATGGGGTATAAACATCCCACTCCAGCTACAGTGGAGTGGGGTCTGCACTAACCCATTTTATTGGCTTTCCTCTTCACCCCCTTCAACTTTATTGTCTCCCCCCCCCCCCCCCCCCAAAATTTTCAATAATATCCCCTCCAATTGTACCATCTTTCCTATTTTACCCCCCTTTCAATAATGCCCCTAACTTTACCATCTTTCCTCTTTTACCCCTAAGAGGATTCCTGTGACGTAGGCATGGGCAAAATCTAGAATAATAATATGATAATAGTAGATTATATTGAGTGGGATATCTTATGATATGTACCATATAACTACAGACAAGAGAATACTTATTTTCTATGTTATATTTGATGCAAAAATAAAAAAGAAAATCTTAATTGGAAATGGTAGAACTCTCAATATATGTGGTAACTGATAAAACTCAATATATGTGATAACTGATGATCTATATCTTGCAGCAAAGAAGGTGCCACCATGGTGTGGTGGTCAAAGTCTATGGGTTATACTTATCCAAAAAAAAAAGTCTATGGGTTAATACCATAACCTGGGATCAAAACCAGCTTTTATTTGAAATAAATAAATTATCACACCAAGGAAGAAAAAAATACAAAAGTATAACACTAGAGTCCTTAAGTATCGGTTCTGACACTCTATAGTGTTCATTGAAAGGAGAGACGGTTGGCATCTCCTGAGAGGGACGGGAACAGCTTTTGAGCTTACCTGTTGCCACACATGGTCAAGGCCACTTCGGTGGATCTATGTAACCCCCAATTTTTTTTTAACTTTGAAAGGGGTCTTTTTTTGAGGATTTCGTTTTTAGATTGGAATCCCTTTTTAATGTGTAAAGTCTTGTCTTGGTACTTATGGTCTGTCTCCTCCGCCACCTTTTATTAACTAGTAAAAAAAAAGAGTAGTTCTAGATTGTACTGTATTGGTATTCAGTTGAATGCAATAGACTCCTTTTATATTTTTTCAACCCCACGGCAGGAATTCATTGTGTCACTTCTTGAAGGATGATCAGGGTAAAATACTTTCTGAACTATGTGGGTTGTGCTCACCTTTCTCTTCATATACTTTTTCTAGTACTTGGAATACAGGATAATCCCTTGGGCCGTACACATGGCAGGGTCTGGGTCTGCCAGGGACTGAAAATATATTGTACCGATAATGTAATTATATTTAGTATATATGGTCCCATCCTGATGAAGGCTTACTGGATACTAAGGATGTTTAGGAGTCTAAACTGAGCGAAGTTTTATTTTGAGAGCTACTATTGCCACACCAACTATTGTTAATGCCTCACCAATTCCTATGTAAATCGCCAAAGAATTGAACACAGTTGGTGTGGCAATAGCAACTCTCTTTATTTTTCTTCTTTAGTCCATTAATTTTATATTTTTATTTATATGTATTCTATTAGTGAAGCCTATAAATTAGAAGGTTAAAGTTCATTTAAAACCTGAGCATTTTTT
This sequence comes from Akebia trifoliata, assembly GCF_017979445.1. Lineage (NCBI taxonomy): Eukaryota > Viridiplantae > Streptophyta > Magnoliopsida > Ranunculales > Lardizabalaceae > Akebia > Akebia trifoliata. The sequence continues at coordinate 35,473 of NW_028237189.1, read as the reverse complement.
TAAAATATTTAAAATATTTTTTTGGTAGTCAAACCAAGGGTTGGCCTAAGGATTGGATGGGCCTGGGTTTATGAGCTCGTGTCTGACTTTTAGGGAATCCTGTAATGAGCATGAATGGGTGCATGGACGTTGTTGGTCTAGGGGTCTAATGAACAGAATGTCGACAAGATGCACATGTATATGTCATCATTCTTCCTCCGCCGTTCCAAATGTTTCAGATGGAAGATGATGTATGTGGACATTATTGGTTAAATTATGAAGACATTAAAAAGCACCAGAGTAAAAAATCTTGGTTTAGTTGCTATTGCTGCTCTTTGTTATGTGAAATAGGTTGCAAGAAAGCCTGGAAGGCGAGTTCTTTTTATTGTCCCATGTTGCCTTGCAGTCTTGCTTTACCTTGTATATTTACATGTGTTTGCATTTGTTTTTCTTCCTTTTCTGGTTGAACAGGTAGAAATGATTACAGAAACAGTGGTAGTGGTGGTCGAGATGGGCATCCAAGTGGCCTGCCTAGGCCATATGGTGGGCGTGGGCGAGGCCGTGGCTCATATAATGGTAGAGGAAACAACAATAACAATGAACGGCAGGATTCTGGTTACGGTGGATCTAAATGGGGCTCGAGTAACAAAGACAATGATGATGGGTTGAGCAATTTTCCTGGTGCTAAAGTTCAGAACTCACCTGGCAGAGAAGCTTTCCCTGGTGGTTGGAGTGGTAGTGGAAGCGGCGGTGGTGGTTGGGGTGGCAGTGGCAGTGGTGGTGGCAATGATGGTGGTTGGGGAGGTGGCGGGGGCGGGGGTAGTGGCAGTGGTGGTGGTTGGGGTACTGGTAGTGGCAGTGGCAGTGGTAGTGGTCGCGGTGGTGGTGGCTGGGATTCATCTGAATCAAAGAATAGTGGTGCACCCGACACCAGTGCTGATGTTGGGAAGGCAGCGGGGGGCTGGGGTGATTCTAAGAAAGGTGGTTCAGCTCGGCCAGAAGAAGGTAATGGATGGTCTGGAAGTGGTGGGGGTGGGGGCGGTAGTGGTAGTGGTGGTGGTGGTGGATGGGTGGGTGGTAGTGGTGGTGGTGGCGGTGGCGGTGGTTGGTGAAACTATTGTGGGTGGTTTCTCTTTATTTCACATGAAAATCAATTGAATGGTCTCAATTGCATGAAAAGAAGCTTGTATATATTTTGCCAAGGGCATAACTATCCTTCTCTCCGGCCTCCACTTTTTTTTTTTTTCTTCTTCTTTCATTGGGGTCGGTTGTTCTTTTCTTTTGATATTTTGATACTTTTGATACACAATTCTCTTTAAGTTGGTCTTTATGTGCATGACTAGCATAATTTGATGAAAAATATACATTGGAGCAGTGCTCTCGGGGGACCCTTTTTGGTAGAGTACATGTTCTGGTATGTTGTGTGTTTTTTCCTTGACTATTATTGACTTAGGTAGCTTTGTTAGAAAGGAAATTGATCTATTCGCCGTCCTGAATATCTATCTATCTATGTACTGTGGTACATACAGTGTAAGAAGCTATGAATACGAAGAAGAGGAGTGAAAGCTGTCTTTCCTTTTGAACATAGATTGTTGTGAATTGTATATAGATCATGTGCGCCAGGGAGTTGGATAGTTATGATACTCTGGGTCACCTTTTGAATGCCATGTGGTGCACTCCATTTTGATAAGTACAAGCTGTTTATTGGGGGTCTGTCCTATATGAGTTAGTTTTGGACAGGAAGAATTGGTTGATTTTTTTGTCGGGATAATCTCCTCACCATAGAAATCATCATCAAACACCAAAGATTAGATCTTTTCGATTATTATTTTTTTCCTTGTAAGTCAACGATGTCTAGAATTGACCTAGAGCCAGCTTGATAAACATTCTAATTAAGTACTTTTTTCTTTATATGCTTATATTACGGCCATGAACTTTTATGAATCATTAGAGCATCTATAATGCCAATGTTAAATTTTATCTTTGGCTATTCTAAATTTTGACAATAAAGTGAAAAAATGTCATATTTGACATATATTTCTCTAATGTTTCATTTAAAAAAAAAAATGCTATTAGCATTCTTTGGATGGTAATTTGATAATAAAAAAGACTTAAAAAGTTATTATTATTATTATTATTATATTTGTTTGGACGGTAATTTGGTCAATTGCTTTTTAAAAAACACATTTTATAATTTAAAAGTCATTTTAGTAAATGATGAGATATGATAAAATCAATGTCAAATATAACACTGATTTTAACATATATTATATTTGAGAAGTTTGTTGGAGTGCACTTATAAGAAGCTATTTCAAAATTTGGAATTGCCATCAGGAGATGCTCTTGTTATATTTAAACCTTATTCTAAATATTTGGAGATTTTTTGTTAAATAATCTATTAATACTATCATATTATGAGAAGGTAACTATTGTCCTGTACAATACGCATGTTACTGGATTACCTAAGTTTTCTAATTGGTAAGAGTACCATACCATGAATAGTGTTGAGCAAATAAATATTAAGGAAAATTACATAATCGTCCTTGATGGTAGCTTTTTTTTATTTTTATTTTTATTTTTATTCTTTTGATTAATCCTTAAGACTTTTAGAGGTGAGCTAAATGGTCCATTTAGCAAATCCATCTTTTCTAATTAGTCCCTCAAACCTCATCTCATTAGGGCTTAAAATGGGTCGGATTCGGATTAGATATGAGTATGTCAGACCGTGATTTGAATTCAAAATCTCTTCATTTTGAAGAGGTCTTGACGACTACACCTAATCGTTGTTAATTGATGAAAAATAATTTGAAAAATATAAAATACAACTTGCAAAATAACATATCATTCGGATCTTGACGGATATAGGGATGAATCTGTATTTGACCCCACATCTGATTCCGGTCAAGGGACATCAAATCATATCTGAATCATATTTTAATTTAGATATACTTTAATGAACCAAACCTATTAAATTCTGATTCGGATAACTCGGATTTCAAATAAAAACTATCCCATTTTAAGCCCCACATCTCAAGTTATAATATTTTTGAAATAATGACACTACGCCTTTCTCTTTTTCTTCACATACTTAGGTTTTCTAACGACAATTCTAATCATTTTAGACAATTTTTTTATATATTATGAATGACGAATGGAAATGATATACTTCTTATTTTAAATTTTTAAATAAATTATTTATTTATTTATTTTGATAATTTATAACAAAAATTGAAATTAGGGTTTTTCAATTCTTTTACTTCTTTTTTTTTTTAATCAAAATTTATTAAGGATGGTTCTTTTGCCTTGAAATCATATACACAAGTCGTTGTGTCGAGTTTTAAGTTGATCTTTCTATGTATTTTAGTTTTTAAAAAGAAACTTGAAAAAAATAAAATCGGGGTAAATTTTACAGTACCGAGGTCGGTAATTTTTTTTAAGTTCAATATTTTTATTGTCAAGGTCAACAATTTTTGGAAAATTATTGTCGACCTTAAAAAGAATTAAAATTGGTGAGGTCGACAATAAATAAAATTGCCAAGGTCGACAATAATTAGAAAAAATTATCGATCTTGACACTAAATATATTGAACTTAAAAATAAAAATTGTCAACCTCGACATTGTAAAATTTATCTGATTATTTATTTATTTATTTATTTTTTTGAGTTTTTTGTTAACTAAAATACATGAAAAAATCAAGTTACAACTTGACATTCAACAATACAATTGAGATTCATCCTCAAGATAAGTATCTTTGAGATATCTATTATCGAGATACTCATAAATCTCAACCATTGGATTTTGTATTTTCACACTCAAGATCACGTGTTTTTACATGAGTCGTTGGATCCCAACATTTTATATATAGTGATTGATGTGTTCCAATCAAGTTTATGGTTAAGTAGTTAAATAGTTACTATAGATACATGGATTTCGCCATTACGATGACCACATCTACTAAGGATTGGAGTCGTCACCATTCATTTTTTTAAGTGGGTGTGAATGGTCACCCGATGCGCATTTTTTGAAAAATTACCGTTTTGGCGTTTAGTGACTTTTGATGGATAAGGTACAGATCAAATCTTGAGATTCGAGGTAAGCGGTTCAATTGGAGAAAAATGAAGGTGTTAGGCACCCTTTTTTCCCCGCCAAGTAGCGGTAACCTCAACTCAACTCGGTCATTTTGATTGAAAATACAAGAATAAAAACGAAATGCCATGTGTTGATAATGTGTACCCTAAGTAGGGATTTATTTTTAGCATGATTATATGATCATCTTATTAAAGGGGATGATCTTTATAAACCTTTGCCTTGAGGACCATTCATCCTTAGTCCATCTAAAATAAAACAGAGGGGATAATAGAAGAGGGAGGAGGAGAAGGTAGAGAGAGGGGGGGTATTTTGTTGCACCCACCTTGAAGCTTCAATATTTCTTTTCTTCTTTTTCTTCAATGTCTTTTAAGGTCCTTAGTAGTTTAGGAAAATATTATTATTTTTTTTGTGTAATTGAAGGAGTAGAAAAGAGATGATGAGAGAATTAAGTGAAATGTAATATATTTTTTTTGTGAGATTTAGGAGGAGAATTTTTGTAGTGAGAGTTGGGGGCTAGTGGTTGGTAGTGAGAGTTGAGGCCTTTTTTTGAGAAGAGGAGGAGGGTATTTATAGATGTTGAGGGGTTATTTTAGGGATATAATGGGGGTGAAATGAAGAGAAGTGGTAGAATGGTGTGGGGTTTAAGAGAAAGATGGGGGTAAATTAGAGATGATTGAAGGGCATTTGTGTAAGAAGGGTAAATGGGTTGTTTTACAACCCAAAAAAGTTGGATCTTTCAACCCATTTGGGTTGAGTATTAGATAGAATAAAATAAATGAGAGTGGTTGAGAGGATGAGATTGTATAAGAGAGAAATTAATTGGTGAAGTGAGTTGAGGGGATGGAATTTTAATTAAAAGAAGGGTTGTGTAAGAGGAGGGTTGATGATATTTTGGGAGGGTGTGGGAGATGATGCCATGTGTCAAAATGGGTGGAGATGAAGGGTTGAGATGGGTTGATGGGAGAGGATGAGTGTTTGATTTGAGTGGAAGGGTGTGAGTTTAGATTGTAAATTTGGGTTTTGTAGGGAATGATGAGGGTAGATTAAAGGGAAGTATAGGTTAGGGGTGTGGGTATATTAGATTTTTTTAGAGAAAAGGTGATGGGTTGATGTGAGTAGATTATGGGAGGTATATGTTAGGGGTGTGAGTAGATGATGTTTAAAGAAAATGTGATGGGATAGGTTGGGGATGAGGGAGGTGAGTTGGGGTGGTGACATGTGTCCCACCTTGATTATCAAGATGGTGATTGGTTGATGTGGGTAGTGGTTTGTGGGTTAGGATTATGGGTTGGATGTGAATTAGATATGGATAAAGGTTTGTGGGCTTTTTAGTGTATTGGGCTTGGGTTATTGGAATGGTTTTGGGTTATTGGATTGGGTAGGGTTTGTTTTGGATTGGATTTTTGAGGGTGGGTATGTTTTAGGTTTTGGGTGGTGTGGGATTGGATTTAGGTTAGGGGATAAGGTGAGAAATGTAATTTGTGAGTGTTGAGGGTTTATGGGCCTTAGGCAGAGTTAGAATTTCTTCGAATTAGGAGCGGAGTAGTGAGGGGTAAGGAAGGTGGAGATGGTCCTAAGTCTTATTTTACATTTTTTATCTTTTTAGGAATTTTTAGAATTATTGGATTGATCGAAATGCCACGTGTTGGCAAATCGGGCTTTTTAGGCCCGTCGGATAATTTCATTAAGAATTCGTCATTTTCGATTTTGGGAATGGCACGACGAATATTGGGAAAACGTAAGGTAGGCCGAGTCCTTTTGGTGGGCCTTCTAGATCCTTAGGGGTCTTAAGGGCCTTGATTCAATCAAAATGTCATATTTTGATTGATTTAGATTTTTGAGGCCCGTTGACAATTTTTATTGAAAAATATGTATTTTTGGGCTCTTTCGAGTAGAGGCCCATTCAAATTGGGGTGTCTACAGTTACATCTTGAAATCTCTCCAAGAACCCTTATTACTTCTAAATTTCTTCCCATCCTAATTAATCCATATTTATCTTAAAAGGGTATTTCTATTTCTCCCTGGAACTCCATCATATCTAACCTTTTCTACCTTTTGGATACAATTTTTGTTCTACTTGGTAATATTTCATTTTTTCTCTTCTTTTTTTTTTTTTTTTCAAAAAACCATTCAGGCTCAAAACTAAGGTATTTTCTTCTAATAAATGATTAAGGAGAAGATGTGTATTAAAAAAATTTCTAATTATTAATCAAATCATATATATAGATCATGTGGCAATCTTGTCAACCCCAAGGGGTCGGCCTAGTGGCAAGCTGAGCCTTGATAAGCTCGTTAGGGAGAGTCGGTCAAGTGTTCGAAACCTCACGAAACTATGAATTTCTTGGGACTAGCCACCAAGGTCTGGATGACCCTCGACTCGACCTGTTGCACGTAAGACTTTTCGAGGAGTGGTGTGTGTGACTGTGGGATTAGTCCCACTTGAAGCGTGGGGAAACCCACGATATTAAAAATTAAAATTAAAAAAAATGTGGCAATCTTGTCACCAAAACTTGACCTGAAATTGAAGATGGTAGGCAATTTTTGAGCCAAATTATTTATATCGTTTGAAATTTTTGATTAACATATCTTTTTATTGAAATACTTATATTTTTCTTATTATTAGGTAGATCTGCATGAACTCATTTTCGTAAATAACAAACATTTAAATCAATAAAAAAATTAATTATTTTATATCATAAATCAAAATCTGATCGACTCGACTGATTTTTTCAAAATATCATATGAGTCATCTTGAATTTTGGAGGATTCAATGTGATTACCGAATAACTTTTACTATCTTTGGAAGTAGCTTCCGAGATCGACATGGCTACCTCAGTCATCACGATCTTGGATGAGTTTCAAAATCATATTTGTAAGAGATTGAAGACAGAGGCATTTCCGTCATTTTACGTTATTTATAATGGAAGACTACGGTCAAGAATGTGTCATTAGTTTTGAAAATGGAGGGTCTTTCTTAAATATATCTCAAAATCAGAAGGTGTATGACTAAATTACGCTAAATTATAAAGCCACCCCCTCTAACCTTTGTAATTGTATCTGAGGTTCCTAGGGTTTGCTTCTCTCTCTCTGTCTCTCCCTGTCTCTCCCTTCGCCATGACTGCTCCATCGCAAGAAGAGCTTCTCGCTGCGCATCTCGAAGAGCAGAAGATCGATGTAAGCTTCTTCTCATCTTTCCAAACTTTCATTTTTTCATTCTTGAGATCTCTTTCTGATACTTTAATGGGGTTTTAGTACTTCACTCTTTATCAGAAATCGAAAAACATGTCTTAAACAGTTCGATTTTATATATTTTTATCTATTATTTGATACACTTTAGGGTTTTGCAGTAATTTCAGGGGTTCGGGATCTTATGGATCAGACATTTGTTTGTTCAATTAAATATAAGAAGTTTTTTAGGTCAAAGTTGAATATTTATGAACAATGTGGATATCATTTGAAAATGAGTAATTCGGACAGAATAGAACTTTGATTGATCTTGACACTTGGGATTCTATGGAAGAAGGCATAGTTTTTATTAACCGCATTGAATTTAATTTGGGGGAGGAATCTTATAAAGATCGTTTTGATTCTTATCTAAGAAGGGTAATCATCATTTGATTTGATAATTAATCTGGATTGGCAGAAAACTTCTTGGTGGACTCAGTTTGAAAATGGTTCTCCACTGGTTGATGTTAGATTTTCCATTTTCAACTTAGCGAAACTTGATTGAACTGTATAGTGAATCTATGGAGGTTCATTGTTCATCTTTGAAGTTAAACTTAGTGTTATAAGGTGAGATAGGTTCTAGTTTCCATGATATTTTACCCGCCAAGGCATGTTTGGGGAGCCATATCCAGATTGTCTATCTGATATTGACTTGCATTGTGATGGTGGTCTTCTTGTGTTTTTCATTTCGATATGGCTATAATTGACGGATACATTATTATGATTCTCATTTCGTAATTACTAAAAGGGATTGATTAGTACTTAAGTAAGATTCTTAGAGATTTGATTGAGGATGTCATTAATTTGACTTTTCAATCTTATCTTTAGAAAGTATGTTATAAATAATGGTTTAGGGATTTAGGTTGGGGGAGAAGAAATATTTGGGAGAAATCCATCAGGAGGTTTTGCCCCGTTGAAGTTGAAGAGTCAAGATGTACGGCGGTTGCTTCCCCCAAAGTGGTGATATGAATAAAAAAATTAATTTTCTTATTTTTGTGTTTTTATTTTCAGGTTCACAACATAGAATTAAGCGTCACTACAACTCTTGGTAGAAAAACCTAGATGCAACCATTGTTACAACTGGCTATCAATCGCCATTCTTTCGCTGGTGGTTCACTAATATAATTTGTATTTTTTTTCCTTTCTTCACTAATCTTGTGTAACTTTTGATCGATGTCATTCCTGCTTCATTATTGAAGGTTTAAATGCTATGGATTGGAGGAGGTGCTATACATGTGATTATCTTGAGGAATATTGGTCTTTTCAAATAAATTATTTTGGGTATATAATGTAAATTATCAAGACTCCATTGTAAGGGTCTTTTAAGAAACTTGTTTCTTTGGGAGGGATTTTTTTAAGTTTAAGCAACTTTGATTCCTTCTGAGTTCCCAATTCCTCTTGCTTCTATTATCAATGAGGATGCAGTAGCAAGTCCTATGTAAGATTGTAACCTTTTTTTTTTCCGGCTGGGTCTGCTTATCACCCCCTATTACCTTCCAAAAAAACGTATTTCCTTGATGCATATGGTAGGTTGGGATTTGTCCTAAAATGTTTTCTTGGGAGAAAGGATTTCTTGAGATGCCCAATTCAGTGAGAGAACCTTTTATAGGTAATTAAACAGATTCCAATTTCTTTTACTACCCCCTCTTTAATTTTGTAGAAGAGCAAGTGATTTAAATTTTTAAGAACTTTCATAGAGGCAAAAAGCACCACACACGTGTCCATCCATATTCACTTGGCTTTATGTACCCTTTTGCAAGTGAATTTAGCTTTCTTATTTCTCTATTTTACTTCAACTTTTTCTGCTATGATAATTTTACTGTACACTAGATTCTTGATTTTACTCACTTCTCTGTAAATTGGATGTCGATGGTCACTTTTTTTATACAGTTCAACCGCTCTTTTTTGTTTTTGTACTTCTATTTTTTTCCCTTCCAATGAGATAGCATTAGTAAAATTTTGCAGCCCGATGAGCCCGTGGTTGAAGATGAAGATGACGATGAAGATGATGATGACGATGATGACAAGGATGAGGATGATATTGAAGGTAAACAAACCACCAACTTGATGCCCCAGAAACCAAGTTCAAGATTTTGATTGCTTGGTGTGCATTTGTATGTATAATTATGGATTAAATGATTTGTTCAGATTACATGGTTTGTTTTCCTAAAAATTGGAACTCTTCCTATGCAAGTATTTTGGCTGAATTGTTTTTTGAAGCAGTATTGAATGGATAGAGGATATTGTATGTTAGAGTCAAAATCCAATGCAGTTGTTTGGGACCTGCCACACTGAAAAATTCTGGCCAATAGTAACAGTGAGCATCTTATATGGTGCATGTCTGACACATGCTTAACTTGTTAACTAGAGTTCATGTAACACTGGTTTAAAGATGTTTGGGCTACTGTTTTATTATTTTGCATTTTGTACACTGGAATTTGCCTTTTGACTTTGAACTCGTATTTGCAGGACTACAAGGAGATGCAAGTGGCAGGTCAAAGCAGAGCAGAAGTGAGAAGAAGAGTCGCAAGGCGATGTTGAAGCTTGGAATGAAACCCATCCCTGGTGTCAGCCGCGTTACTGTCAAGAAGAGCAAAAACGTTAGTTCTCCTCCTAATCATTTGGCCATTGAAAATTTTGTATCAGCTTAGTTTTTAACAAATTGATCTTTGTTGATTGGTTATTTCAGATTTTGTTTGTTATCTCAAAACCCGATGTTTTCAAGAGCCCAACGTCAGACACGTATGTTATATTTGGGGAGGCAAAGATTGAGGACTTGAGCTCACAACTGCAAACTCAAGCTGCGGAGCAATTCAAGGCTCCTGATCTCAGTAATGTAATCTCCAAGCCCGAGTCCTCGGCTATGGTTCAGGATGATGAAGACGTTGATGAGACGGGAGTGGAGCCCAAAGACATAGAGTTGGTGATGACGCAAGCCGGAGTCTCAAGATCAAAGGCTGTGACGGCACTTAAGGCTGCTGATGGGGATATTGTTTCTGCCATTATGGAGTTAACAAACTAGGTAAAGCTATACGTTGAGTGATTAGGAATCGTTTCTCTTCTTATTTTGTGGTTTTCAGAGGATTTGTGGCTGAAGTTTTCTCAAAATATCTTTTTGTTGTATTTGTAGAACTCGGAAATGATCTTTCATCTATGTTATGGATTGTTTTTGTGATTTAGTTTTATGTTATATTCAAGAAAGAAACACATCTTAAGTTGAAATGAATATTCCTCTTCAACATGTTTAGTCCGAATTTGTCCTATGATTGTATAGTGTCCAATCCTAGGATCTGACTTGTTATTCTGATAATGAAGTGTGTTTGACAAGCTTTTGAATAGTAAGGGAGGACAGCTGTTCTTAAATGGGTTTCACGAAGTCAGAAAAATAGGGATAATGGATCCCAATAATAAAAAAAAAGGATTCACATCTCACTTGTCCATTTCATTGTTTTTTTTCTCACACATGCAACTTACAGATCTTTCTATAATCTCTCTTATAGAAACTTTGTTTCTAATCTCAACATTTTTGAGTGGCAAAGGCCGAAGAGGAATGTGGGGAACTTATTCTTAAGCGATATCAGCTCGTCCATGCTTGCTTATCCGTTGGGGGCTTTCATCTGTGGTTATATTGCTTGTTTATCTCAATTAGGCTCATGATTTTGTTTATGGCCCTTTGTTGTTTTCAACCGAGTATTAGTTTTCAATCAGAGTCAATATTCAAACCAATATTTGTGGATTTGAAGTTAAACCTGGAAAGGATAGTACCCATTGCTAGGTAAAAGACTCTTTTTCCAGATTATTAGCTTGAGGCCAACAAAAATCCCTTAAGGTGCTGCTTGCTCATGGTTTTTTTTGTTAAAGCAAAGTAGGAGAATTCATTAATAAGAAAGAAAGCACGGCTGCCTGCTCATGATTTTGAATCTCGTCCCAGGCCAAGACAACTCATCCGATATGTCTCGTTATCATCCCCCAATGAGACGGATAGACAAGTCAAACGTATTGGACCAGATTTAAAACCACGGTTCATTTTTCTCATTGTTGAACGAGATATAACACATTGGAAAACTCGTCTGAGTAGCTAGTGTTTTAAACTGTGTGCCTGCTAGCAATTCTCTGAAGCAAACATCTCCAGATAATGATGGTATGCTACGTGTTAGGACACTACAAGTTTTACTGGATTCATCAGAGCATGCACCGAGGAGTTGTGCAGGTGCCTAGTGAGTAATATATATATATATATATATATATGCTCAGAGGCTCCTGGCCTGATCTGGTCTAAGGCTAGACCGACCAATTTTCTGGGCCTGTGCCCAACTCTAAGGGCAATCCTAGAGTCCCTTCAAGCCGAGAATACTCCCCCGCCCTGCCACCCAAATGGCCCTTTTGATTTTTTATTTTATTTTATAAATTGGCCTGAGTCTGAAGCAAGCTTTGTAACTGAGTGTGGCTTGATAATGGATGGATGAGATCTATATTGGTGAGACTGCTCTATCTAATTCTCATGTACAAATATCTCACTAAGAAGAAGAATCCACAAACCGGTAGTACTAAATAGAAGAGCATTTTACATAAAAAGTTGGAACAAAATCAAAACCCAAACATAAAATTGATATCTTTCCATTAAAAGAAGGTAAAAAAAAGCTGACCAACTGCTGGACAGTCAACAACTTACTTTCTCTGCTTTTCTTGATTATTATAAATTCCTTGAGAATTCAAAATGACTTGAGGAACACTGAACACCGCTCACTATGTACATTCTCTCCTTTTCTGTGTAAACAGTTTGGTTTCATTTGTACCTAGTTGAATCAAAACCTACATAAAACTTTGTTTCCAATTCTTATCCATTTCAGTTATGGGTATGAAACTCTCGGATCGAGAACCAATTCTACAAATACTTGTTACAATCAGATGACATGTACTTTAACACATGATGGTTGATACCAACAATGAATTCTTCAAGGAAATCATACGACCTTAGAAAATTAGGTTTTGAAGTCCTTGTTGCAGTTGAGATTGAGACGAATGAATGGCAAATAAAATCAGACGTTAAAGTACATTTATGGAGGAGACCAATTCTTAATGAATCCCCCTATATCATGCTTACCCAAAACCAGACCTAAAAATAATCAGATCCATGATGCTAGGGTAGACCCAAAACCAAGTAATTAGTTTTTGATACATTGGGTACCCCCATTGACACCCTAAAATCATTCACAATAAGTCATTCAACACTAGGTGCACTTAAAAAAAAAAAGTAAAAATATGTTCTACATTTTTGGCCAGAACTATCAAGATAGGACATTAAAGAACACGACATAATAATTTACAGAAAAAAAAAAAAAAAGGTACCAATTAACTAAGGGTTGCAGGTTCAAGTTCTTAAACCACTTGCACTAGAGCAATTTATGTCCATTAACTGGAGATGCTAAGTGAGTTACAACAGCAAAAGATAGCATAGAAAAAACAAGTAACCAAGTCTCCGAACTCATCGATGACCTTAATTAATAATTACGCCATCCAGAATAACTCATCTGATGACTATCTTCATGCCTGGATGGCGAACTACTTCCTCCTGATTCCCCGTGGCGAGTGTTTGAGTTTGATGAGCGGAAAGGCCACAAGAACGATAAAGGATTACGCCTCCCTTGATTCTCCAAACTGTTCTCTCTCGCACTTGTGTTGTTACTAGCACCGCTGCTTCTACTCCCCTCAGTAGAACTCTGATTACTACTACGAGCATTACTAGATCCATGTGGTGGAAGTTCGAGGCGACAAACAGGGCACGAGTTGTGTTGAACCAACCACGGGACTATACAATCAGAGTGATATATATGGTTACATGGCATCAGACGTGCTTCAGATCCCAACTCAAATCTTTCTTTACATACAGGGCAGTGTGAATCGGTGCGGAGATGCCTCTCAGAGATGTTTATTATGGGCATTGCATCAATCGAAGACCGAGTTGCAGGAGGAGGCCCTCGACGATCATTCAAAGTGAGCTGTTCAATTAGTTCTTCGAGTCCCGAACCCACAAAGAAATCAGCAATATTAGATTGTCTTAGACCGCTTGGACCACCACCATTGAGGAGGACTTCAATCCCACGATTTTCAGACATCCGAACTGGGATTTGACCACCGAAGACCAACCAAGAACCAGAGCTGAATCCAGTATCTTGTTCAGAACCCAGCCCGGACCTTCCTCGGATATCAAGGTTACGGTTTCTCCCAGCTAAACGTTGCCTCATCAGAGCCGAGAAAGCATCCATTATTCCAAATCTTTGGTCGTGATCGTCATCGGAATCTAACCCGAAGAAATCTAGTGGGCTAATGCCGCCCTCCATCTCATCAAGTTCTTGCACGAAGCCTCCATCACAATTTGGGCAAACCGCATCTTGTCCTCGGAGTCGAACACGACGCTCGCATCTGTAACACCAATGAGTGGTCCCGCTGCTCGACATCCTTATTCTCTTCTTTCTCTTCCAACTCTGTACTCTGCTCAATTGCTACCAGTTCACCCAAAAAAAAAATCAAAAGTAAAGTTAATGGAATAAAACAATACATTAATACAAAACAAATATCTATATAATAAAACACAACGGTTCACTTCCCAATGTTTATCCCCCACATAAGTAGGGGTTGAGATTTAATCGCCCCCACGAATGCCGAGGAAAACTCTCCACTTTATTATCTTTTCTTTTCTCTTCTCCACTTTCCTATAATACCCCTCAAAACTTTATTACCTATCCTCTTCTACCCACCCTTTCCAAGGATACCCCTCCGACCTTATTGTCTTTCCTTTTCTACCCTTTTCTCAATAGTACCCCTCCAACTTTATATATTACTTTTACTCTTCGCCCTTTTCCAATAATACCCCTTCCAACTTCATTGTCTTTCCTCTTTTACCCAATCCCAAAGAGGATGCCCGTGCATACGGCACGGGTAAACTCTAGTACTCTTTAAATGATAAAATCTTGCCCCTCAAACTCCTTACGGAAGTCCTATACCACCTGAACGCTTGAAAGTGCAAGCTAAACTAGAATCATAAACTTCATTTTTTATTGTAAATGTTATCCCATGATGTATCCTACCAATGCCTATACAGACTTAGGTAACATGTAACAAGACCAAATTCCTCTCAAAACAATTAACGTAAGATTTGGGAGGAAAGGGGAAGACATGAGTTAACATGTCCTAGTATAGCTTAATAATTAATAATAAAAAATTAGGGTAAGCAGCACATATTTCCCAACTTCAAATTTCAAATCCACATATTAAAATTCCAAAGTTACTCACATAATTAATAGTACTATAAGATACTATTTTATACTTTAACAAGAAATACGTTTAAAAAAAAAATATATATATTAGTGAAGTCGTCCCATGGAGTCCCACTACATTTCTCTTCAACTTTTTTCTGAGAAATAGAATATAAATGCAAATGTTTAATATATAGTGTTAAAACAGAATTGAAACATTAATGTAAGGTGTATACCTCAGTCATTTCTACATTTCCCCTTACACCTAATGGAATTTTAGTGTGGTGTATGCTTCACATGCCTATAAAAACAGTAGTTCAAACTATGGACTCATTGAGAAGATCTCCTCTACTGAAATTCAGCGTCACCGAGTGATCCTAACCATCCCACCTACTATAATCATTTTGGATGGCCACAAATATACAAAAAAGAGTCCAGAAAACATGTTTCTTTTTGGCTGATTAAAATTATCGAATCAAACTGATTTTTGGTCAAGATGACATCCCAAGTGTCGTCCACTAATCAGAAAGTCTATATTAACAAGATTATTCACCATTTGTGAGATCTAGAATAGGTAGTACTACACACATGGTCATACCAAACGGATTGCTCTGTACTGTAGAGATTAAACCTAATAGGGCTATAAATTAGCCTTCAAACCCTAAATTATCAGAAAAAAAAGAAAAAGAAAAAGAAAAAAAGAATTCAACAAAGTGCCCCTACATAACATTCAAAAACAATATAATTTTGAGAGGTACAACTAACAAAATCAGTCTCAATTACACCAGCATATGTTCCATAATTCATCTCAAATCAATGAGTTTTGGAACCTAACAATCAAAACCCCCTAAAATAAAAGCATAAAGATAAAAGATCCCCAATTTCAACTAAAATACATTCAATCCAAAAAAAAAACAATATATATGAAATGTAATTGAACAATAAAATCCACAAAAAACGCTAGAAAACTCAGATACATAATTAAAAATTAAAAATTAAAAAAAAAAAAAAAAAACAGAAACACTAATTGACAGTGAAAATTGAGATCAGATACCTTGATATCTCAAAGCAAGCTACTTCCATAGAGAAATCTAATCTCAGATAAGGATAAAGAGAGATTTCATCGAAACCCTAATATGGGGTAGAAATTTGGTTTGAAGCAGAGACTCTGAAAGAAAGGTGTAGACTTTCTTTCATTCTCTCTGGAATATCGAGTCTGATCTTTTCTGGATTGTCGTTGTTAATCTCTTCTCCGCAGAGTCAACGTATTTTATTACCACGTGTAAGGATGACGTGGCTTTTACGATATCTATCAATATTGATCACTACCTATAATCAACTGCCACGTACTCAACGGGGGGGCATCAGATTAAATAATCAGGTTTCTTCAACTCCACTGTGTCAACCTACTTATTATCAGTGCTGATTTAGATGTACCCCTCCACTTTTAGGTGAATATTTGAGATACCCAACTATCCATTCTATCTGATAACATGCCCCCTTGACCTTGGACTTCTCTTATAGACTAATGAAAATGACTTAAATGTCCCCACCTTCAACCTCTACACCCTTGTTATTTTTTAAACCTCTCTTAACTTATTTTTAATCTATTCAACCTAATTTTTCAATCCCTCTTCTCCAACCTCGTCTTAATCCCTCATAAAAACCCTTGCTTTTTCTACCTAGAATTCCGTATTATTATTATTATTTATAATTGTCTAAAAATATTCTCTCTTTCAAATAGGATCTCAAGGTTAAAGACGAGGATAAGAAATTGGATGATTTAAAAGTATTTCCCTATGTTTTGTTCAATATTAGAGATACATGTGTTTTTAAAATGATGACATGTCCCTCTTGACTTAGGTTTTGTATGATAAATTAATGTAAAATGACCTAAATCTTCAAGTTATTTACTTCTAGGGTAAACTATTTTGACCTATTCAATTCCGTCTCCAACGCATCATAATTAATGTCTTTTACAAAATCCTTAATTTTTCTACCTAAAATTCATTCTTCTGCAAAATCTTATATTATTCTTGAGGTTTGAAGGTAGAGGAGAGATAATCTAACTATTAAAGGTGAGTTTATACTAAAATTTTATCATCTTTTAGAAGTTTTTAGAAGTTAGACTCTCAAGATAAATTATTTTTAACAAATTAACCCCATTTTCAATACGTGGATTTCAAAAATTTTGATCTTGTTATTGAGGTTTGAAGGTTGAAAGCAAGTTAAAAAATAAAATAAAAATTGAAGATGAAATCTCTAATATATTGGCCAAAACATGAAGGAGGGGGGTGGAATGTCTACCATCCTTATTTTTTTTATTTTTATTTTTTGGTTTTAAGATGATAAGGGCATTTTTAACCTTTTTCTTTAATAATATATTAGAGAAGACCAAGGTCAAGGGTGATTTCATCAAATTTTAAAATACAGGGTATCTCAAACATTCACCCAAAATGTGGAAGGGTATGTCAAAATGAGCCTTATCAGATTAGACTAAAGATAACGTGCTTGGGTTGCACACCTATTGTACGAGATATTAGTTTTCAATAATAATATTTGATTTTAGAGTTGTGATAAAATGACTCGCCAGGTGACATACTGCAATGACTCCATGACGTGGACACACAGTTCCCTCGGGATACATTTTTTATGGGGAAAGTGCTATCGTATATACAGATCTATGGTGCCCAAACTTGTCCACGTCATGGAGTCATTTTAGTATGCCAGCTGGTGAGTCATATTAACAGGACTCTTGATTTTAACCTGGAAGTCATTGTAGCAGTATTCTACGAATCGGATTTTGGGATCGGCCAATCACCTACTAAATCCAATTTAAATCAATTGAGCTGGATCAGATACGCTGAGTCACACCTTGGCAAACTTGTAGATCATAAAGTGTTCATTTTCCTTGGGATCCGTCAGTTTTTGGATGGAAAATGTATCCACGGTCAAGTCAATGATAATTTGGCAGAATTTTGATTAGAAGAGACGATGATTCTATATATCTTTTTGAATATCTTTGATTTAATCATTCAAATTCCTATTATATTATATTCCTAATTGTTCATGTGATTTGATGTCAGGTCTTGAGATTGTTTCTCTGCATGTTGACACTTGTTGGTGAACGACTATCTGACGATTACAGAGATAGATTTTTATTGGAAAGTGTGTTCAACTCTAGGCATGTGGTGACTCTGTTGGTCTACACGTGTCACTATTGTAGTCATTTGGAGCTCTGTTGTGGGTCTTGATATTACGTCTTGGGATGACTTCCATGAATATTACTACACATGCTGGATTTGTATCAGTTTGTGGGATCATATATTTTTCAAGTGTAACTTTTTCTAACAATTATGTGGTGTGACATCACTTCTTGAGATCAGTTTCTAACATACTTTGACACAAGTCAAATGATGTCTATTTAACATCATTTGCGAGGTGACGACAAGTACGAAGGACGCTCATATTAAGTAGAGGTGCAATTTGATTCAGTTCAAACCGAGAATCGAACCAAACTGATAGTTTTGAAGTGGTTTGGTTCTATTTGGAACAAGTTACGATTATGGGATCAAATTTGGTTTGGTTATGGGATCAAACTTGTATAGAATCGAAAGAACTGAATCCTATGCAATATATATATATATATATAATAATGATTATGAATTATTTTTGGAGTTAGGACATAGATTAGTGATCTTTTATGAATAAATTAATGGTTTTTTATGAATAGATTAGTGATCTTTTATGAATAAACTAATGATTTTTTATGAATAGATTTGTGATTTATTGTATGGAATTTTATGTTTGTATTTTCATTAAAAAATATTACTTACAATTTATAGAATATTGGCAATCCTTTGAATCAAATCGACTTTAATTCGATTTGGGTTGGTTTGATTCCAATGGAATTTGGTTCGGTTCTGGTTCTTACCTAATGGAACCGACCTATGTTGGTTCAGTTCTAATTTGACCTCAAACTGAATCAAGTTGCACCCTAATATTAAGAATATAAGTCTTACCTCTAAGGAACATGGCTTTAAATCTCGAATAAATTGAATAACTCGTCCAAGACAACTTGACAAGATCAGACGTCAAAACAAGTTTTAAAACCATGATGTGGAATTAGGATCCATGCTATAAAATTTTGACCTGTTACAGTAATTTTGAAATTTAATCTCGATTGATATTTTAGCTTTTATAATTCATTGTGTCACCATCGAACGTAATGTAAGGATATTTTTGTAATTTGAAACTAATTAACGTAAATTGGCATAAAAAATACTCATCCTTCTCTCATTATAATTATAGATAAAGTAATACAAATGTATTTTTAAAATTTAAAAATATAGAAAATATTAAGCAATGTTGATTAATATCAACAATAATCACTCTTCTCTCTCTCGTTTAATAGTAAATATAGTAAATTCTTAAAAAAATATTTCATCAGCATAGAAGCCATGGCCCAAAGATTTGGTATAAATTCAATAAATCATATTCATTAATTCAATTCTATCCAGAACCACATATTCTCTCATTGAAAATAATTTCTTATCCTCATTAAGATTGCCTAAAGCATTTGTTAATCTCACCCAAATCATTTAGATCTACTAAACCATTTTAATCATTTAAAATTGCTTATATTAAAAACAAAAAGATTAAAACAAAAATGGTCAAACTTATTCAAGCCTTATAAAAAAAAACCCCAATTTTTCATTGAATTAATATGCGGTTATGCACTCTTCGAATAGGAATCCATTTTCTGAAAGATCGTAGCTTTCGTGCTTTGGTGGGTCATTTGAGATCCTTTGAATGACCTATGTTGTGTTGATTGCTTATTGGCACTAGTTTTCTCGAAGCTTCTTCCGCATCTCTCTCATCAAAGGGTGCTATTCGGTAATGTTTGTCTAGCAGACCCCCCCTAACCCGAGCAAACATTCAAATTTTCCTTGATTCAATGTGAAAAACTCATTTGTTTGCCTCCAATTCACTTGTGGCCTAATTTCGACACAGATGATTATAATGGGGTCACCCTTTACCATTCTGTCCTAGAAAAATAATGACAAATTGTTAACACCAGTGACTGATACAAACACACATGTCAGAGTTAACGAGGCATCACAGAAGAAGCAACAAGTGCAAATCACTCTCTTTGATCCAAAAATGACTACTTAACATGAATCTATCTCGTATTCCCAAGCTCTAACTGCTACCATGTCTAAATACAACTCAATGAATAATCGAACACAGTGAGTTGATGAGGGGTCCACCAACCATGTGGTGTAGGGGCCATATCGTTTCGAATCTGAGTAATATAGCTTTAGACTTTAAAGGTAGCTTCATTTCTCAAAATTAAAAACATAAAAGCTCGATAAGTAGAATTCTTCTCATCCACCTACCCACACAGCGTAAAAGCATCAGAATTAGAATTAATTGCATCATTGTCATCATCATCACACACACAAAACTAGGACCTACGAATGCTCCCAACCACCACAAAACTAACGTATTGGGTACAACGGCAGGGGGAGGACTCGCTCACACATGGACTGCTCCGCACCTAAGTGGTTTTTCAATACATGGCCTCAATTACAGATAATGCTTTTGAAGCAATATTTACATTTATTTTAAGTTCAACTGGGTTAGTTGATAATCAGCTAGAATATGTCAAATTGAAGATTTACACGTTCCTTCATGCATATTAGTAATGAAATAAGACAATTGAAGATTAACATGTTAGACATGAAATATGCAAGAAACCAAATTGCAACCCATGCTTTTGTTTGATAAGTATAAATTTATTGCAAGCCAAAAAGAATGTACAAAAGACAGTCGAGATGACCAACTTGAAAACAAGAGAGAAAACTGACTGGAGCACACAGACTCCCACCTAAAAACAAATTCTTCAAAAAAAAAAAATACTCCCTTAAAATCCCAAAATAATTTTCTCAAAAAATAAAAATAAAAATAACAACCCAAGAATGCTCAAGAAAACCTCCTGAGGGGAGGCTTCCAAGAAAATCCACCCAGCAACCCATGCTAGTCAAACTAGACAAGTAAAAACTTAATAATGACCCACGAATTGTATCTGAAACACTTCTGGATTTCTATAATTTGCAGAAGTTATAGGGCGATAACATTTTATTTGCAAGATTGTGTTCCTTTCCAACCAAATCCTCCCAGCAACCCATGCTAGTCAAACTAGACATGTAAAAACTTAGTAATGAGCCATGAATTGTATCTGAAAAACTTCTGAATTTCTATAATTTGCAGAACTTAAAGGGCGATAACACTTTATTTGCAAGATTGTGTTCCTTTTCAACCAAATCCACCCAGCAACCCATGCTAGTCAAACTAGACATGTAAAAACTTAATAATGACCCACAAATTGTATCTGAAAAACTTCTGAATTTCTATAATTTGCAGAACTTATAGGGTGATAACACTTAATTTGCAAGATTGTGCTGAAAGTAGCCTAACATGATGTGGGAACATTGCTTTTAAAGAGATTTCAAGAAGAATTCAAAATGCCAAAATTCCTCCCAGCTGAGGGGGTGATGCAATGCAATCTTGGGCCATTTTTATTATATCAATAAGACCAAGATTATACAGTTCAGTATGATTTAAACAAGTGGTGACCACATTACAGAAAAGTTACAGGTTCATGATGAGCTTAACATATTTGAGGTAATTTTCAACAAGTTTTGACTTTCCTTGTTATTATTCATAAAAGTTAGAGATAATGTGTTTTCTAATTGAGTCGGTAACAGCTTATAGTCAGTTTCCAAATTTAGTTATAGTTAGTACTAGTTTCTAATTTGTAGTAGGTTTAATGAATGTGATGTTGTGAGAAGTCTACGAGTTCAAAGGGTTTTTATTTTTTGGTTTAGGAAAGTCTAGGTTCTAGAGTCCTTAGGAAGCCCAATAAGGTGTAAATTTTTTGTACTTGGCAGCTCTAATGACCACGGAAGATCTTAAATCATAATAATCAAGATTCATGAATAATATAAACTTATTTATGAGCTAAGTGTGAAAGTCACAAAGGATTAAAAAACCTGTGGGGGTAAAGGTGTACCAGACTTATAATAATGACAGCTTGTGAGGGAAAATTACCTCTTAGGCTCAAAGTTAACATGACAAATTAGGCAAGTATAAACAGAATATTTTCCACCGAGCATAGATTAGGGGGACATATGCTCATGTCAAATGGTCTTTCCAACCTAATTCATTGTTCAGAACCCTACCCAAAGCTGCAGATTCTATTCATTCCAATATTTTTTTATTATTAGTATACGATTTTATTAAAAAAAATTGACTCCAATTTTATGCACTCAAAACGTCGAGGCCATGATTACTTTTTTGAAAAGTAAAGAATTCATTGAAGAAAGCAAGGTCGGACAAGATGACCAACCAAGCGCAAGCAAGTACAACAGTTGTAATCTCTTGTAATACAACACGCCCCTTCCCAATTCACTACAAAATCTGCAAACCTTACACCCCTAAGTTCTTTGAATACTTACGACCACAAAAACAATAGCCCTAGAATTGAGAATCCGACGATTTTCCTTCGAAAATGTGCCTATTGCATTACCACCAAAGACCCCAACAGATTGTGAAGTGCGTAATGCTCCATTATTCAATAGCACACAACAGAATGTTACATGTAGTCAGTGTCAAAATTGGGTATTTTGGTTGGACACCGCTTCACCACACACACCAAAAAAAATTATAGTAAAACCTCTTTCACATTCCCATGTCCCTCCAGCATGAACACCAACAGGCAATTTAACGGAGTGATTTTAAAAGTAAAAGAACCTTTGATTTTCTTGTTATTCCTCTTTATTAATCACAGACTGATGGTTTTTACTTTTATTAAGTTCTTAGCTTCTTTTATCAGGACAAAACAACAAGTAAATAGTAACATGGAAGGATTAAAACAATGGGACTATCATATTCAAACATTGGGGATAAGAATTAAATTTGTTCTAAGCAGTAAAAGATTATGGGAAATACCCCGTAAGACATTATCAGAGGGAACCCCAAACTCTGAAAATCAAAGAGAATCAAATATCTAACAACAATAATCAAACCAAATAGAATGATATGAAATAAACTAAAGCAATAAGCATATTCTTTAATTCAAGAGTTGCAAATCAAAATTTTGGGTTCAGCATTCGACAACTACAAAGCTCTAGATTATACTCACAGTTGAACGACTATATTTCGTATCTTTAGCAATGATGGCTCCACGATAAATGTTAAGTAGATTTGGAATTTCATCCATATTCTTAAGAACGTAGAAATCCAAGAACTCCTTCTCAGTGCGTGTAAGTGCCCAAACAATTTTCCTATCTTTCTTAAGCAAAGACTTCGATTTCAAAAGCTTCAAAACCACATACCTTGGTCGAATTCTTGTATCCAACCCATACATAAGAAGCTTTGGATATGATATTATGATCGACGGCTCTAACTTCATAGTGTTCACATAGAAATCCATAGCATTCTTGATCTTCTCCTCTGAAACTCCTATAACAATCGGATCTCTCTTAAAAGCACAAATAACTTCTTCTTCAGAGAACCCCACACTCTTAAACACCTCCAATTTCCTCTCCCAAGTCAATTCGCTCATAGAAAGTTTTACTCGAATAGCATGTAGAAATGAAGGAACTTTCGGTTTGAAGCCCCATTTTTTAAGAGTTTCGACAACAATAACCATCCGACATACCTTTTGCATCAAAGCTCTAGGATGGGTCTTGATCAAATTCGATAAATTAGAAATGGGTACTCCTTGAATGATCAAAAGAGTGATATTTGGTTCCATAGTTCTTTTGAGATCATAAGTTAACAACCATTTCGAACGCCTAATCATTGAAATTACTTCGTTGTTGGTCTTGACGAATGTCATGAGGAAATCAAAACATGGTTTTAAGTGTTTTCTCAAACTTCTACCAAAAATGGTTGGATTAGAGAGTATTAGCTCCGAAAGATTCGAACCCGAGAAGCCCATATCTAAGAGGAACTCAATCTTGGGTTTGAGTTTTTCATCTACTCTAGAGTGGAGGATCTTAGGGAGCTTTGTGATGAGTTCAGCAATGTGGGTATTAGAGAAACCACGAGATTTGAAGAAATTGAGAATAGAGTCGTGTTTGTTTGGATTGTTTTCATCCAGATTTAGCATTTTGGATTTTGAGAGAGCAGTTTGTAGTGGGAGCCCACATGAGTTTATGAGGTATTGAGTTGTGAAGAGATTGGTGGTGGTGTTGGTGAGGTTGTTGTGAATGATTTGAGAGATTTTGGGGTTCCAAGTAAATGGAGTTGAATTAATCTTTTATATAAAATACGAGACATCTTAGGCTCAGAAAATTAAAATTAGGAAACTAAATGAACAAATTTTCTCAATTTCTTTGTTCGAGCTGAGGAAGATTGTTACCTGTCTGAGCTTTGTGATCACATTCTCCACTTTAGAGAGAGAGAGAGAGAGTGTGTGGTGTGTTTTTTTAGGATGGGATTGAAGAGTACGAGAGAGCAGCTGTAAGAAAGAAGTTTTAGGTGAGACTCGTCCCCATGTTTTGGAACCGATGACATCAATTCCTTGACATCGGTCTTACTTTATTGACTAAAAAATGACCTGAATATCCTTTTGACCTTATCATCAACTTATAGAAGAAATCTACGGTGACAACTTAGGGGTGGCAATCTTAACAAGGTTGAACACGATTCGAAAATGACACGAAATTATTAAATAGGTTGTGTTTAGGTTAGGGATGTCCATTTGCTTAACTCAATGTAACATGTTTAATCATTGTGTTATTAACATGTCGTTTTAAATTAGGTTAACATATGAAGTATCTCATCTATCAACAATTATTTTAGGATATTTTATGAGAGTTATTATTGCCTCACCAACTTTTACTAATGGTACACCAATCCATATGTAATTCATAAAGAATTGCACACGATTGGTGCAATATTAGTAAAAGTTGGTGTGGTAATAGTAATTATCTATTTTAATTAGTCTTTTTTTATTAGATTTTTTATAAAATATAAAATATATTTTAAGATATTTTTTTAATAATTAAAGATTGAGATTTTAGTTTTGGAAAGAAAAACACTTTCCTAGCTAGATTGTTTTATCTTGTGGCATTCAAAAACATGAGCCAATGCTACAATGATATACAAGACAAAATTTTAAGAATTTTGATTTTGATTTTTTTTCAAAAATACTTAATTTATGTTGGACGATATTTATTTATTGGTTGTGTGACTTTATTTTTTGTAATGGTATTTTATTTTTGGTGGAGGAAATGAAATTTATTCTTCGACTTAAGATTATAACTTTATCGAACGGGTTACACGGGTGGGTCAAGTCACCTATTTAATAAATGTGTCAAGTTTTGATTTAAGTTTTTGACACTATTATTAAATGGGTCGAGATTGGGTAGGGTAAATTTTCAGACATTTACCTCAACACGACATGACTTGACCCATTGCCACCTCTAGTCACAATGAGTCTGGAGAAATCCTTTGTAACTGATTATTCGTGTAGCTCTTTGTACCTATTATCAATGGTTGAGGGTATGCCACATCATCAAGACAGTTACATCTAATGGTTTAAATTTAGGAGTTCAAGGACCGTCCATTTTCAAATACTTGATCTGAGGAAAAAAAATCAAAATTTTTTGTATATATATATATATATATATTTTCAAATTTGACCTATTACACGAGTAAAAGTGAACTGAGTTGTTATTTTTCTTCAATGTGATGTTTTATGGACTTGTAAAACAAGAGGGGATAAAATACCTAAATTGAAGATGAGGGGATAAAATTTTACCTTAAAAGTTGAAGGTGATGAGTTCCAAAGGTAAGATTGAAGATGATGGCATTTCGATCATTTTACATTAGTCTCATATGAAAAATCAAACTCAAGGCTAGAAACAGGGTTAGTTACTATATCATAAGTTTAGGGTATTTTATATTATAATGTTGTGGTATTATAATATTTGAGATCCCCTTAAGGCTTGAACCATTGTTGTTTGATAGGTTAATTAAAATGACCTTGAAGCCCACATCTTCATCCTATAATAAAAAACCTTTGATTTTTCTTTTCAAAATTAGTCATCGATAATTCTTTAAAATTAAATATTATTAATATTAAGATTCTACTTATCTCATCATTTTGAAAGCGCAAGGGATATCTCAAATATTCACCAAAACATTAAGGGGTTATGCCGAAATCACCCTATAAATGTGAGTATGATTCTCTAATGAGAAAATTATTTGATAGACCTTGTTGGAGGGATGTATTTCTAAATGTACCCCGAGTTTTGTGACACTAATGTATTTTAACGACTTAGTAAAATCTTTCTTCCTTAATACTGCTTGCCCTGATAAAATAGGGAGCTCAAATTAATGAGATTGATATTCAAAGCATTGAGATCAACAAATCAAATTATACATTTTAACGATTTAAATTATTAATCTCCACAATTCATGTTCAAACATCAAGGTCAATCTCAAAAATTTGAACGTTGATCTTGAGGATCATGTACAACTGTATAGAGATCTCGACGAGTGTAAAATGTTAATTTCAATTATTTAAATTCTTGATCTCGATAATTTGAATCATCAATCTCAGCAATTGAAATGGAGTCAGGTGCATAAGAAAGAAACATGGACATTTAGCATAAAATTTCCATAGATTTATAGAAATGGTAAAAAGGGCCTTTTTTTTTTTTAAATACTCAAAATAGGGTTATTACAGAATGGTATATCCGTACCCCTCGGGATACACAACTACACTTTCCCATAAAAAGTATATCCCGAGGGAACCATGTATCCCGAGGTGTACAGATCTGCGGCTCCTTTAGAGTAGTGATAATCTGACTATGCCACGTGGCACACTCAATCGACTCTTTTGACATGACAAGTTCGAAAATCGTAGATGTGTACGCCTTGAGATACAAAATTGCACTTTCCCATAAATTTTTTTTAGTTATAGTCAGTTTCCAAATTTAGTTATAGTTAGTACTAGTTTCTAATTTGTAGTAGATTAAATGAATGCGATGTCGTGAGAAGTCTACGAGTTTAAAGGGTTTTTATTTTTTGGTTTAGGAAAGTCTAGGTTCTAGAGTCCATAGGACTCAATAAGGTGTAAATTTTTTTGTTCTTGGCAGCTCTCATGACGACGGAAGATCTTGTGGGCATCAAAATTTTAAAGAGGCCCTCATAAATTTTATAAGTCAAAATAAAGTCCTTAACCTCACAGTTAGGCCCACAAGTCTAAATTGGGGATCTATTAATCGGGACGGCCTTCATATGTTTGGGTTTGGATCTTCGTAGATAAAGCCTATGATCTAAACTAAATCAAGTGATTCATATTAAATATTGGGCTTTATACATAAATAAATGAGTTTGGCCCAATAATAATCCATAAAATCCTTAATGGGATTTGGACAAATTTAGCCTTTTAAATAAATCAATTAAACCTCTTTAAATTGGGGGTATAATTGGAAAGCTAAATGACTTTTAAGTCTATAAATACAAGAGCCTCTCTCATTGAGAGGGGATCTGGATCACTTTCTCTCAGAAGACAGAATCTCTCCCTCTAGAGAAGAAGAAGCTCTCAAGCCCTCCTCCAGAGACAAAGCAAAAGTTCTTCAGAGATCTGAACTCCGACTAAAGAGAATATCAAGCATAAAGCCCTTCTCTGGAAGCCAAGAAAACTTTCTCAGTCGATAAAGCGCGAAGCCCGGAGAGAAGAAAATCTACAGAAGCCCCTACAGAAGATCAAGCACAAAGCAAAGCCACCATCCAAGCAACCTTCTCAGCAGATAAAACGCGAAGCACGGAGAGAAGAAAAGCTACATACATCGTCACTATTTTTTTGTACTTGACTGTTAATCAGAGGAAATACTGAGATCTGTATCCACTTTTCATCAAAAATCAATAAAATCATTTGTGATCTTGTTTTACGGATCTCGAGGTAGATCCGTTGAAATTTATTGTCGACAAATTTCTAGCACGCTCGGTGGGACGATCTCAACCTCTCATATTTTAGTCAACTGCAAGAACCTCACCTAAAGCATCGATGGCATCTCGCAACGTCAACGCTATCGCATCTGCCTTTACTGAGAAATGTAAGAAAATCCTTTCTTCCAATCTTGAATCTGATCAGGTTATTAGTCGCGATCATCATGTGACATGAACAATGACAAAGACTGGTGGAATCAAGCTAATGGGGCCTCTCCAGCATCACTCCAAGAAACGTGCCACAAAAACGGCACTTACCACGAAAGAATCGTGGGCAGACGTGGTAGAAGACGACTCATCAGATTCTGGATCAGATTCGAAGTCAAACAAGGGATCGTCTAGATCTTTATCGATTACTTCTCTGTCACAAACTCACACATCCATCAGAGCAGTGATGACAGCTAGAGCGCTAACGATGGAGGAACAAGTTGCTCAGATGGCAGACACCATCAACAAGTTAACAAAAGTAATAGAAGACAAAGACATTCAGATCGCAACCCTTGTTAGTCGTTTAGAGCATAAAGACAAAGAGAATAAATCAAATGCTGGACCTTCGCATCCTTTAAAATTCACTCCTGAAGCGTACACGACTCCGCGTGAAGAAGAACGAGAAGACTATGCTGGCTAACGTAAAGCTACGCGAGACCCACACAGGGGTCTATTGCCTCACTTTCCGTTCAACAGTTACAAGCAATGATTACTGACACCATTCGTGCTCAGTATAGGGGCATGCCATAGTCCTCATTGGTCTACTCCAAACCTTACACTCAACGCATCGAACAAATGTGTCTTCCAGCAGGATATCAACCACCAAAATTCCAACAGTTCGAAGGAAAAGACAATCCAAAACAGCATATTGCCCACTTCATCGAAACTTGCAACAACGCCGGTACATTCGGAGACTTCATGGTGAAATAATTTGTTCGCTCCCTCCGCGGCAATGCGTTTGATTGGTATACTGATTTGGAACCCAACTCAATAGACAGTTGGGATCAACTTGAAAGAGTGTTCCTCGGCCGCTTCTACAGCACTAGAAGAATAGTGAGTATGGTGGAGCTCGCCGCTGTCAAACAAAGGAAGGATGAGCCAATTATCAAGTACATCGAGAGATGGAGAAATCTTTCTCTCAATTGTATGGATCGACTTTCTCAATCTTCTGCTATTATGTGTTCAAGGGATGCACTGACAACTCCTTTACATCTTAAAAGGAATCAAGCCACACCTTTTCGAAGAGCTAGCTACTCGAGCCCACGACATGGAACAAAGTATAGTTGTGTATCAGACTCCACACCACAGCGAGGCTCGAAGACAGGAAAAGAAGGATGGCAAGTCCTTCAAAACTAAAGAAGTCTTGTCTACCACCACCAGCAAACCTGTCAAGATTACAGGTAAAAGAAGAGAAGATCAGCCGTGAGCTGATTCAACACAAGAAAAATGAAAAGCTTGGAAAACTCTCAAAGAGCTTGAGGCAAAAGAATACCCTTTTCCTGATGCTGATGTCTTGGGCATATTCGAAGAGCTGTTGAAATTAAATATCATTGAACTGCCAGTGCCCAAATGACCCGAGGAAGCAGGTCGCGACAATGATCCGAAATATTGTCACTATATAGGGTGATTAGTCACCCGATTGAAAAATGCTTCGTCTTCAAAGAGAAGTTTATGGATTTGGCACGTCAAGGGAAAATTGAACTTGACTGTGTCGAAAATGTTGCTACTTCCAACATGACCTCTGTCACTTTTGGATCTTTTGATCCAATACTCTTGACAAGTCAGTATGTGTAGACACCCCATTTTTGCATCCGCCTGATTAATCAACGCGTCAACCCGATCGCAATGATTCCCAATGATGGATGTTATTTCTATTGCTTTATTTTGTTACCAGATGTGTTTCAGAAATCCGGATGAGGTATCTCGAATTGACAAAACCTTAGAAACCACGCTACGCTAGGAAAATACGACCCTAGAAACATAGAAATCATCATCTTGCAAACCAAAAAGAAGCTTCACGATAAAAATCACTAAAAATTGACCAAAGTACCAAAATACCCCTAACCTCAAAACAACGTTAGAGCCTACGTTACGCTTAGGAAAACCCATTCGAACATATAAAATGATAAATTGGAACCAAATAAATCATTTCACCAATTTTAACAAAATTTGATAAAATTACGAAAATGCCCCTCATAAAGTTCACAATCATTTCACATAAAAATTTTCATAAATGACACAAACCAACATTCTCATTGAATTCCTTACGAAAATCCGATTCTAAAACATCCTAGAACATTAAAACCCGACTTGAAACGTGAAAAGTCCTCTCCGGGGGTAAAACGGTAATTTCACAATTTTCATAATTAAAAAATTCGAAATTAATAAATAAAATATTAAATAATTAAAGTGAAACATTGATGAAATTAATAAAAAAATTTGAACCTAAAAAATCGATCAATCGGACTTTCAGGCAAAATTGTTGAGGGTTCGTGAGATATTTATTTAAGGACCCCTCCATTTGGGGGTCCAAAGAATTAAAGAAATAATGGAAGGGGGTTCTCCAAAAATTAAAAGTAAATCAAGCAAGACTGAAGTCAAGGTATTAAAGTCAATTAAGTGAGACTGAAGTCAAAATTAAAGTCAATTAAGCAAGATTGAAGTCAAGATATTAAAGGTCAATCAATTAAGACTAAAGTCAAAACATTAAAAGTCAATCAAATAAGACCAAAAGTCATAATAGAATTCTAATTAAATAATAACTCTATCTGATAGAGTTCTAACTTAAAAACAATTCTACCTAAAACAATTCTAATTAAAACACAATTCTACCTAAAATAAGTTTAGCTAAAACACAACTCTAATTAAAAGATCTCTAATTAAACACTAACTCTATCCAAATCAACCCCTAAAAACATCGATAAATAGAGGTGCTCACACCCTATTTTCGTATCAAATCATAAACCCTAAGAGAAGTAGGTCTAGAAGCCCCCTAGCCTCCCATAAACCCTAGTTTTGGAGCCCCAACTCCTTACCTAACATCCCCCCTTCAATTTTAGTTTAGAAAACCCCTAAAATCCCTTCAAAAACACCCCTAAATCTGCAACAAACTTGAAGAGTTCAAATTCAGAAATAAAGAGATACCTTGATCTAGGAGATCCGAAGTCAAATCCGGAGACAGAATGAAGCAAGGGAGTACAGTACAAGGAATTTTTTTTGTCAGATCTGAGGGAGCAAAATCCTTGCTATCGGAAAGGTATGTATTTTTTTATATTTATTTTTATCTAGGTTTTAGCAATGTAATTTACTTGGGAAGTTAGTAGAGACCGGCTTTGGCCGGGCGGGGTTGGTGCCTAACACCTTCCAACCCCGTAACTTGATCCCCGAATTCAGATTTTTTATGGTAGATTAGTTCTTTTTATCCAGGTTAGAGTCAGTTTGGTTCCTAGACCACAATAACTAGGTGGCGACTCCCAAACCTCAAGGGTCAAAAGCGGATCCGCGCACCCCGCGGATCGAGGGCGCTTTCAGTGGCGACTCCGCTGGGGACTATTGAGGATCAAACTTGAAAAACCCCAAGTATGGGAGCATTGCCAAGATGACCTAGTTTTTTTTTATTTAGTTGGATTTAATTTATTTATTTTTTCTCTTTATTTATTTTTTTATCTTGACTGTAGATGATTTTGGGTATTGCATTTTTTTTCCAATTAAGGATCACTTTTTGATGACTCATAAATAATGAAAGATTCAAATTAACCTATGAAAATGATGGAATGATGGAGGTTGGACAGAAATATTAAAACTTTTTTGGAGAATATTTTAGCGAGAATTAAGTATGGGAGCCTTTTAATAAAATATAGATCTCGTCAAGTAGATTAATTTAGAATCTGAGTTCGCTCAATTTCGTTATCGGAAGCCTTAGATATCATCGATGCAAGTTCAATCTGTAAATTTGGAATTATTTCTGAATGAAAGTTGGGACAGCAAAGTTAAAACTTTTTTACAGAATATTCTAGTGAGAATTAAGTCTGGGAACCTATTAATAAAAAGTAGATCTCGTCGAGTAGATTAATTTAGAATCTAAGTTCACTCAATTTCGTTATCGGAAGCCTTAGATATCATCGATGCAAGTTCAATCTGTAAATCTGGAATTATTTCTGAATGAAAGTTGGGACAGCAACGTTAAAACTTTTTTACAGAATATTCTAGTAAGAATTAAGTCTGGGAACCTATTAATAAAATGTAGATCTCGTCGAGTAGATTAATTTAGAATCTGAGTTCACTCAATTTCATTATCGGAAGCCTTAGATATCATCGATACAAGTTCAATCTGTAAATCTGGAATTATTTCTGAATGAAAGTTGGGACAGCAACGTTAAAATTTTTTTACAGAACATTCTGGTGAGAATTAAGTCTAGGCACCTTTAATAAAATGTAGATCTCATCGAGTAGATTAATTTAGAACTTGAGTTCACTCGATTTCGTTACCGGAAGCCTTAGATATCATCGATGCAAGTTCAGATTGTATTTTCCTAATTTACAGAAATTCTGAATTTATCTAATGTTGGCACAATTAATGTTCTTGAGAGTGAGCTCATCTCAACCATTGTCATTCTATCATCAATGTAACACCTATTAGAATCTCGATTTATTTTGGATCACCCAAAAGTGATCATTGATTGGACCTTAAAAATTATAAAAATTCTGCCTATTGCAATGTTTGTTTGATCATTATCATATGCCATATTTATTGATTAATTTACCATGATCTTGCTTGAAATACATGATTGATGTTAATCGTAATGTTAATGTGCTTATGTGATGGGAATAATGTGATCTTAATTGAATATTCATATGATATGAATGATTTTGGTTTTGATTAAATGTATGATTGGTTTGATTGGATCTATGGGCCCATTTGTTTGAAAAAGGTCCCGGGCACACCCCACCCTGTTTTGCACACACCACATGCACGTTTGCTGTTTTACTCACTTACACGTCCCATTTAGCCAACGTGGCACTAGTGCGTGGCCCGATCTCTTTGGAGATGCGATGTCATTCATGAAAATCACAACTCCAGTCACGTACCTTAGGGTATATCAAACTGGGGCATCAATACCGTCTGATCAGGTGATTCTGAGAGATATATTGATGCACCCAGGCTGGAGCGACCTGAGCCTTTTACCTATTGTGAGCCATACAGTCACATGTCCCGATTGCCAACGTAGTACTAGTACGTGGTCGGTCCTCTCGTGGGATGCCAAACCATTTATGAAAGCTACAATTCTTGACTCGTACCCATAGGTATATAAAAGATAATCCAAGTATATCAATTGCACTTCTTGGTGAAAACCGGTGCCTAAGCAAGATCTTGCCCCGATGTACCCTACTGTACGAGGGGGATAGACTACGTCTATTCTAGACGAGAGGTATTTAAATGGGCCCTTGCTCAGCATTGTGCGCCACCTCTCAACTGAAGATCACACTGGCTTTTTGACTTCAGAGAATTGAGTTGAGGTTTTAGATTATCACCTATACGGTATATCAAACCAAGTCACCACGTATCGAGAGGTATATAGGTGTACTTGGGCAATGGTGGCTAGATAAAAATGCATTGCACGTAGTAAACCTAGAGTCTAGAAGCCTTCCTATAGGTCACGACCCGAATTGACTATGGGTGTTCCTGGGTTGCTTTATTCAATCCAACCAACAGGTAGGTGGGCAGACTGATCCAGAATAATCAAACAAAACCCGCAATATCGGTCCTACCCAATCGGTGAAATGTACTGATTAACTTGAACCACTTAAACCAGTTGACCCAATGGACAAGTGGATCAAACTGATCAATACCAAATCAGTTGGACTAATTGGTTTCACTTTTAAAGATCCAGACCACTTTATATAGAAAGATTCGATTTTAGGACCAAATTAATTTGTCTGATCAAAGGTTCAATCCCAATCAGGGGTAGACCCGTGCCTAATCTTTCTCAGTTTCTTGATCACCATAGACTTATAGTGCATTTGAATTCGATATTTCCCATCGAACTTGGACTATTCTATATCGAAACTTTAATCACGTGGTTAAGAGTCAAACCTTTAGAGTCAATGGTTAACCTTGGTTTACTTCCAATCGGGTGATAATTGGTCCCAAATATTTTAAATCCTCATCTATGTCATTTTGGGCCCGTCAAAAGAGTCGTCTAGTCAAAGTACCAGTGTTAAGTTCAAGTAGTCCATCCACCCAAAAGGACCTTCTCTCTTTGTAGATAATTGTCCCTGAGTTTTCTTTGAGTTTCAATCCAATTTTTGTCATTCTTTAAATCCAGTAGTCGAGTTTGTCAATCAATGTTTTTCAATTCCAATAAAATATAGAAGCTTCTGATTATCATACGTGTAATAATGATTTGAGCATAATATCTAACATGAGGATTGACTTAGAGCTCACTAATCAAACTTAATAAATATTGGAATTAAAGAGTACACTTAAGAAGTGCAAATGGGTACTACATTTTCCTTAGCAGAACATGAGAAGAATAATAAATTTACTTGAGAAATTCAACAACGTTCCTGCATGGTCTCGTGAGAATACATGGATGGATTGCACCAAAATAGATCAAATCCTAAAGTTGAGGGTGAACTTCAAAATCAAAGATTATCAAGAGTGATGTAGTGAAACCATCAACTAAGGTGTTAAGATCTACAATAAAGGATTCATCATATTTTTCACTTAAGAAAGAAGAGTTCTCATTCGCGAAAGAATATAAGATTTTTTCGAAGTTTGGAAAAGGTTGAACGAGTCAACGTCAAATAAAAAGAAGTCAATCACACTCAACTTTGTAAAAGAAGACTGAAGATTTCTCTTTATCAGAAAAAGACTGAAGATTATTCATTCTTAGAAGAAGATTGAAAATTACTCATTTTCAGAAAGAAGACCTTGCTTGACAGAGCAATCAAAATATCGAATTCCTGAAACTTTGACCAAGTCAAGCAGCATTCACCAAAGGAGGTCTTCTTTGGTCGAATCATTTTCCTGTCTTACCAAGAAAAAGAAAATCTTCTTTAGCCCCTTGCAGCCTCTAAAAAAATTAAATAGCCTATTTCTTTCTAAACCACACCAACCAACCTTGGGAGGGAATCTTATTATGAACTACGTTTTGACCTGATCCTAAAAGAAAAAAAAGAAATATTTGGGGTATGTAGGCAACCTGAGAAGTTACTTCAGGCCCGATCATTAAAAGAAAAATGTATTCTCTTAAGGAAAGTGTCATCCAAAAGAAAAATCTACTATTGAAATGTTCAAAAGAAAAGAATGCCAAACTAAGGGCATTAGAAAAAAGAATCAAAAGAATTGATAAAAAGAAAATAATGCCAAACTAGGGGCATTTAGAAAAAAAATCAAAATAATTGATAGAAAAGAGAGAATATCAAACTAGGGGCATTTTGGGAAGTTGAGCCTTATATCTTTTCTTTCTAAACCATATCCTAAGCCCACCTATTAAGTCCTCCTGAAGGCTAATTGACTCGGTTAAGGTGCAGGGAACTGAGAAGTTGTCGAGTTGGTTATACAAGATCATCAAGAAAAAAAGAGAAGCCCGCTAAGTCGAAAACCTGAAAAGGCGGCTTAGGCAAAATTTAGGGCATAACCATAAAAAAGAAAGCCTCCTAGGTTGAAAACCTGAAAATGCGACCTAGGAAAAATCAAGGCATCATTAGAAAAAGAAAAACAAAGCCCGCTAGATTGAAAACCTAAACAGGCGATCTAGGCAAAAATTAGGGCATCATCAAATGGGAGGAAAGGTCCCGTCAAGAAGAAAAATTCAGAAGGAAGCTTGTGCAGAAACTGCAGAACCATTCAAGCTACGATATTTGTCTTTTAGCCAAGAGCTCACATCCGACAAATACA
>NW_028237188.1:22500-38438 GCF_017979445.1 Akebia trifoliata | reverse complement strand
AATATTAAAAGTAATTTCTTATATTAAATAAAAGTTTGTATATATCAATTTATGTTTAAATTCATTTACAAAAAATATAAATATTTTTAATCAACCCTAGAAACCCTTCTTATTCAAGATTATGCCATATGTGTGTATGTTATATGTTCATGATAAGTGTTAGTTGATTAGACATATAACGTATAAAAATAGTGTTAGTTGGAAAAATTAAACTGAAGTTGATGTGTGTTTTTGGTGTATTATGAGATTGATGCATTCCAATCAAATTAGAAGAAAAGATTTAGAAGACTCACAATGTGAAAAAAAGCCCAAATTTGACGCCCCTGGGTAATCAAATATTTTAAAATTCGACGGACAAAGGGGTTGAATTGGCATCAATTTTTTATTGTCAAATTTTTGTTTTCAACGAGTCAAAACTGTCAACTTAATGAAGGATGGAGAAATTTAACAATTCTAAACCATCAAACTTGGAAACATCAAGAATTTTGATGGTCCTAGACCGTCAAAATTCAATTCAATTTTATCTGTTGAATTTTTCAGTTTTAACGTAGTGACTACTACACTAAGACCATGTATGTTTATAGAGTTGATTGTAGAATGATCAAAGAGCAACATATTTGTGGATTGAGAATGGTAGAGATGAGAATGTTAAGTTGGATGCAGGAATGATTAAGAAAGATAAAAACCAGAAATTATAGTACTCTTGAAAAGTTTGGAGTAATCCTAATTGGTGATAAACTCAGGGATATATAGTTGATTGAGATGATTTGTTTAGTTGAGCCAACTTTTTTGGGATTATGCGCGCTTTGTTGTTGACAACTTGTGATGTAAGTTCTTTTTTCTATTAAATTTGGATGAGGATCCCACCAATGTTCGTGAATGTGGTATCCTCTGAACGTCTGGCCCTCCTTGGTAAATGTAATTTAGCTAATTCGTTCTACTTATACTTATACTGAACCCTGAACTGGTATAAAAAATGAATCAATTTGCAATATGGTTGGTACTGTGTTCATGGAATTCAGCTAAATCAATTTGGGAATCTAACCATTATGGTTCACAGTGTTGTCAATGGGCTTGACAACCAAATAGTGATGATAAAACTTTTTTTTTCCCGAAAAAAATTGATTATGCCTCTTAATCTTCTTTGTAATCTAGAATTTTATTTTGGTTGGACTCTTTAGAATATTTTAACATTACAGTTGTACTAACGAAAGCATAACTGCCCACCCTCACGAATGGGGTTCATTTTACAGTTGTGAACCATGACCCCAAACTCGCATTGGTGAATCAGATAACATGATATAGAAAAAAAAAAAAAAAAACCATTTTTTGATGAATATTTGCGATACCTCCTGCATTTTCAAACTAATGGTATGCCCCTCTTGGAGATGATAGATTTAAGATGAGGATGGATTAGCTATATTAAGATACTTTAGCGGAGAGATGATAACTTAATTTTGGGAAAAAAAAAAAACAAAATCAGAGGGTTTTTTTACTAGGGGTTGGTGATGAGGCATTTAAGTCATTTTATGTAAGTTTTCACAAAAGACTCAGGCCAAAGGGGACATATCATCATAGGAAAACTCAAATGGTATCTCAAGTATTCTCCCAAGAAAAATGCTAGAGTGACTTCATGTAACACTGTGTTGACATGAAGGTGTGCTCAGAACCATAGATGCTTTTCACTTGTATGGATGTGTATGTGTGCTTAGAACCATAGATGTTTTACCTCAACATACGAGTCATATGACTCGTGAAAACAAGCTTGAAAATGACACAAAATTTGTCGGTTTCGGTTATAATAGTGTTGACCCATCTAATATGATAACTAAATGGGTCATGATTAGGTTAGGGATGTCAACCCGCATAACCCATTTTGACACATTTAATTATGGACATTTAACAAAAAAAATCCATAGGTTTATGGGAATGGGAAAAAAAAAAGCCAATTTTTTTTTAGTACTTAGAATACGGCTATTTGCTACGGTAACTCATATTTTGAATAGAAGTATCCTCACCTACAATTTTTTTTAATAAACCTTTAAAGGTAATCTTCTAAATTTTAACTTCCTCTCTTTCAACATTTTATACCATTGAAATTGAGATAGACTTGTTCTTTCTACCCAAACCTACCAAAAAGCCATTTGAGTTCACCAAAGAGACTGTAGATTTGAGGAACAATTGTAGCTCTTCTCTATTTCATTCATTTTTTAAATTATTTATATATTATTATAATCTTCTTATATTTTTCGTCTATAGTTATAAAAAGGAAAAATGGTAGCAAAAATACGAATTTTTTATGTTTTTGTTTATAAAATTTACCCAGTATCAAACCTCAACGCTGGAATGTACGTATTATAAAGTCGAGGTTCAATGGTAATTAGTGTCAAACCTCGACAAAATTGTCAAATAGAAGTTTTTGTATGTGAAAAATGTCCATGGCATCGATCTTCAACAATAGGTATTGTTGAGCCTCGACTCTATGATACGTACATTCCAGCATTGAGGTTTGACACTGGGTAAATTTTATGAACAAAACCTTAAAAATTTTGTGAGATCAAAAAAATCACTACCATTTTTCATTTATATAATTACGGATGAGAAATGTATTAAGATTATAAGAATATATAATAGTTTTAAAAATAAATGATAGAAATAGAGGAGAGATCGATAGTCTTTGGTGGAAATCTTCATTAGATCGGGAATCTAACACATGAGTGTATAGATTTTGTTCCTCAAATCTAGTGCCTCTTTAATAGGTTTTGGTAGAGAATGGATCTCTCTCTCTCACACACACTATATATATACAGTATAAGATGTTAGAGGGAGGATATTATAATTTAGAAGATTATTTTTCAAGGTTTTATTAGAAAAATTATAGATGAGGGTATTTATGTCCAAAAACATGAGCTACTATAGCAAATAGCCTTCTTTTGAGTATTAAAAAAAGTGACCATTTTTTGCCATTGCCATAATTCTTTGGAATTTTTATACTAAATGTTATTAACATATCATTTTAAATCATGAAACATTAGATGTATTTCAAACATCAACTACTATTTAAGAAATTTTAAAATTACCCATTTTTACTAAATTTTGTAGAACTTTTTTATAACACATTTTTGTTTTCAATTTTGATAAAATATAGAGAGGTTTTAATATATTTTTCCAATAATTGAAGGGGTTTTAATATATTTTTTCTTACTATGTTATCTTGTGGCATCCAAAAACATGATTTGATGCCACAAAGATGTAGACAACATAATTCTAAGAATGTTGGCTTTTTTTACTTTTTGTGGTAGAAATATGTGGGCTACACAGGTTGGGTCAGTTACCTATTTAATAAATGTGTTGGGTAAATTTACAAAATACCCTTTCCTCAACACAACACGAACAATTGCCATCTGACAGCTTTCCCAACTGAATATTCATATTTATAAACACAGGGAGGGTAAGGGGTTTTTTTTTCTGAAACACAAAAAAATTTAATAGATCTGATTCAGCAGAGTCTAATGATACATCCTATATCAATGATATGTGCCCAGATGCGTTGTTAGATCTCTATCTTAGAAAGCAACGATATACAAGCAACAACGAACACAATTTGACCTAGGATTGAACTTATTACTTTTTTTCACGAGGGAACTGTGTCTGCATCAATTGAAGTGGTGGAGCATCCCC
Organism: Akebia trifoliata; assembly: GCF_017979445.1. Taxonomy (NCBI): domain Eukaryota; kingdom Viridiplantae; phylum Streptophyta; class Magnoliopsida; order Ranunculales; family Lardizabalaceae; genus Akebia; species Akebia trifoliata. Next base: position 34,757 of record NW_028237188.1, on the reverse strand, counting down.
TCTTCAAGATGAGCCAAACCTAGATTTACAATAAAGCAGAGCCCTCAGAGATGTGACGGCTTGTGTTGTGCCATCATCTCATGTCTCCAAGTGTTGAATGCAGTGTCATAGGAAGTCACTTTAGCATTTTTCTTCTCCTAAATGTGGAGGATGTGCGATGTCTAAATCCCCTATAGGTAAGAAAATCTTGTCTAATTAAATATCTTAGATCTTTCATGATTTTCTCATATTTCCTCTATGTAAAATAATTAAGTTGCCTAGGCATGCAAAAAGAACTTTCCTTCCAAATGCAAAGGAGGGCCACTTTTATTGTAGAAAATAATTGTGGGCCAGAATCTCAATATGCTATTTTAGGAGCTAGGGAGGGACAGTTTCCTTAAAAATATATAATACAAAGTTATACAAATCCAACCTCATCATATCTTTCCTATTAGGGTCTTTTTTTTTTTTTTTTAATTATATCAAAATGTATAAAATTGCAAACACATAACTCTCATAACAGTGTTAAAGTTGCATAAATCATGCTTATAGCAATGGATCAAAGGTAGGAGAGAGAATTGAGGATGGATTGGATTGTAAGATTACAATGGCAAGATCATCCATGCCGATGAAAAATGAGAATTATGTGGAATTAAATTAAGATTTTTTGGATAGTTTGAGGGGATTAAAGATTAGTTATAATGACGAAGATGAATCTGATTTACCTGATATCGATTGGATTTCTAAACTGGTGAAATAAGATAGGGAGAGGGATTTTAGATTGAATGTGAGTAAGTTTATTTGAATTTCGTTGAGTTGAATTTTGATTGGGGGGGGGGGGGGGTTAGTAAGGTATGTACATTAATCAAATAAAGTAAATGTTTATAGAAGGTGATTTGAATAATGTTTGTTTGTATGCGGTTTCATGCTCTCTTCTCTCTCTCTCTCTCTCTCTCTCTTTCTCTTTCTTTCGTGGAGAGCTTGAGAGAACCCATCAAATCCAACTAAGGTTTATAATATGGTCTGATTTGGTAGGCCTCCAAATTGTAATAATTCACACATTTTGTGACTTTGATCATACTTGGCAATTTGCAAATCCTAGTTAATTAATCAGACATCTTTTTGTGCTGGGTCCCGTTAGGCACCCAACCATTTACCCAACAATTTGCCCAACATGTTTTGTCCTACATAGGTTAGAAGTTTTGGAATAGGCTGATTTTTGGTGAGGATGATCTTTATGACGAGGAGATCATCCTCACCAAAAATCAGCCCATTCCAAAACTTCTAACCCCATCACAAATGGTTTACAAAAAATGGATGGTCCACGATTTTTCAACTTGTAAACATGGAGGCCTACCATAAAGATCATCCTCACCAAAAATCAGCCTATTCCAAAACTTCTAACCCATGTAGGACAAAACATGTTGGGCAAATGGTTAGGTGCTGAACATTTCCCTTCTGTGCTTGATTGCCCCCTCACTAAATCGTCTAAAAAAATTGTTGGGTGATTGGTAAAAATACTACAAAGTTTTGTACTTTCACACTTTTCTTAAGAATCAGTGCAAAATTATTTGAGTCATACTTAAATACATAAATACTTTCCTGATGTGGCATGTGATGGAACTATAGATTTTATGTCTTGGGATAAACATATGCACATCCCCATAAAATATGTGCTATTGTGTATCGTGAGGGAAAAAGATTTATGGTTCTAGCACATGCCATATCAGGAGAGTATTTTGAGTATGCCACGTGGGAGCGTAAAAAATTCATTACTCAAATTATTTTCCTCAATTTTCTAATTTTTGCTTGAAGGGCAATTTCATTTTTGTACAGATTGTAAATTCATAGTTAGTTTCTGTTGCATTTGTAGCAAAGGAAAGCATAATTAGTAGTGCTGGAGTGACCTCAAGTTGGAACCTCATATCGCACTTCTTGACATGAAAGTGGATAAGAACCATAGATGTTTTTTTACTTGTATCTCGATGAAAAACTTATACGGTTCCCATACACTTTCACACCAAGAATTGCAATATAAAGTTTCAACTTGAGGTCAGATCAGCATTATTTAAGAGCTGGGAGCTATGCTAATTCAAATAAAAATGAATTTAATATGAGAGGTAAGGATCAAGGGATTGAGATATTCAATTTTGTGATACAGTGGGAATGAGGGATTGTACCCTTATTTTTTATGAAAATAATGGAAGGATCTCGTATTGCGTTTCTTAATTGTTCTCTTCTTTATTTCATCATATTCATCAATCCTTATTTGAAAATTTTAGAATTTTTCTTTGATCAGACTTTGAACTTCAATGTAATGTTTACAAATACAGTTTCACGCTCAAGTCAATCTTTTATTTGATGTTGACTCGAGGTATAGAAAATTGCATGTCTTTAATTTCACCAATCTTTATAGAGTCATGTTGGAGCAACATTGAGATTGACATCGTTTCACACATTGATGTGCACAGAACCATAGATGCTTCTCACTTGTATATCTCCATGAAAAGCCCCTATGATTTTGTACACACATCCACATCATCAATGTGTGAAACAATGTCAATTTCAATGTTACTTCAGCATTTTCCATCGTCATATTATATATGTTAAAATGAGATGACATGGGTGACAACTATCAAATCCCCAATCTCATTTTGGGTACCTTTGTTGATAGTTGATACCGTTTTTGGGACCATGTTAGGAGGACACTATGAATGATCACCTTTTCTCAATAACCTATGAAGGCCATGATTTGATTGTCAAGTGATTGCGTTTTATAGGCAGCTTTAGCAGTTAACTATCATAATCAAAATTAATTTAATTAATTGTACTCATTTTTTTGTGTAGACTTGATGTTGAATCACCTACTTAATAACTAATGTATGTAAAATCGATGTGAACCCACGACTTTCCCAACTCGAAGGGAGCGAAACAATAGAAGAACTTGGTACACAACAATGAACAGATTGACAATGAAATCGACTTTGTACACTAAGGAAGTAGTGTAAGGAATTCAATGTCATTGGCTCCAAATCATTCTTCATTACTTCTAAATAACATTTTGCAACTACTTTTTTACATAAATATAGTTTTTTCACTTTCATATTTTAAATATTATTTTTGTCCCTTATTTAGTTAAAAAAATTGCATTCAATTCTAGATTTAGATAATGAATAATGATTTAGAATGGGGATCAATTGAGATTCAAAATAATTCAAAAGAGACCATATTTTCTAAATTTAGAGAAAATGTTAATTTGAAGTCAAATTTTAAAGACGTGGATTGAAGTTACTCTTAGAACCTTGCTAATTTGTGAATGAATAGTTATTAATGATGAGCCAAAAATCAGTCACATTAGATGATCCTTACATGATTGATCAACCACATTCTTTTATTAGTGTTCAAAAATCTGTAAGGATTGATCGATTATGTCGATTTTTAGTTGAAATCCAAATAATTAATCTCCTAATAGTAGTAGTATGTATCCCTAAATCACTTTTTCATCTTTTTATAGGGCAACAAACGCATTGAAAGCAACATATCCATCACAAAAATTGATGACGACGATAGCTTTAGAAGCCAAATCGGCAATAGACTATGATCATGATCTATTAAAAGACAATCTAAACTCATGGTTAAATAAAGGAGATTCTCTACAAAAGTCTGAAAGAAATTTCTTCTGTGATGAAGACTTGCTTAAAAAGCAAGATTCAAAAGATGATTCGAACGAAGTTGATTATATATCACCCAAAAGCAATGTAGATTCAAGAAGAATCAACTTTACTTCCCCCGAAAAAGAGGAAGGAAAAAGTTTTGCGACGAATGGTTTTATATCCACAAAGAAGAACAAAGATACAAGTGACCAATTTTGGGTTCATTGAATATAACAAAATGCTTAGTCGAAAAATGATTAGGAGTTGATGGTGCAAACTACAAAGGGTCTGCTGGTACCACAATGTTACAATAGTTGTACCATATTATATTTGAGTTCATTATGCACTACAAAAGGTGTTTTTTTTTTTTTTAAATGAAAATTCTTTCTGAGGTAGCTTCGGGGTTTCCAAACTCATTACATACCCCTCGACTTTTATCTTCTATGAGAGACTAAAAACAAAAAAAAATATGAAAAAATCCTAATTTTCGAATTTGCTCAAAACCATTGCTTTTTCCCCCCAAAAAAAATTGCTGTAACCTCTAAGGTAGAATTATTTTGCTTTCTTTAATGGCAGATCTCAAACTTTAGTCATTTTGGTTAGTCTCTTGTGGTGGGCAAGTCAGGAGGGGTAGATGGTTAGTTTGAAAATTGAAGGTATCTTTAATTTTCACCAAAATATGGAGTTTCTCAAAATTTGCAAAAAATGCGAGCCGCGATCTGGTTCGTAATGAATCAATTCACGGTACAGTTCGCACTTGATTCGTCGAATATAATGAATCTAATGAATAGTGTTATTTTATTTATTTTTCACATAGCCCTCCATGTTTTGAAGTATTTGAGGTAGTTAACCAAGTTTTCAAACTGAATGCATGCCCCTTTGACCTTGGTCTTTATTAATATACTAAAGAAAAATCAATGCCTTCATCTTCAACCTTAAATAAATCTCATTTTTGCCTTACTCTTCACTTCAACCTTCCAATGCCCTTATCTCTATCTACCTCTACAATTGGGTTCATAGAATGTCGAACCACAAATTGTGAACCTAAATTCAAATCAGCGAACACATGAACCAGGTAACATAGGGTTGAATGGTCAAATGAAAAATGAAAATTGTAGGTATTTTTTGGGGTAAAAAATAAGAGTCCAGCTTGTATGCACCTAGGGTGGAGGATTAAAATCTTTAACACATGCCACATGAGTCACAATCTAAGGAATTAATGCTTGAAATATCTCATTTTGACAGGATTCCTTGAGGGACAATGCTTGAGCTACTTGTGTCCATCACAAGTTTGTCAAAATATCCTTTTCTACTACATTTCTACAAGATGGATTCTTGTAATATAAAATAGTATTATATGCTTGCAAAGAAGTAAAACAGGAATAAAATATCGAACGGTCCAGGATTTTCTGACCTTACACATCCCAAATCAAGCAATTTAGGTTGGGTTGGGTTTGGTTTTAGTTAACAAAAAGGGTTTAAATATTTTATTGATTAGTATGATTAGAGTGCGTATTCGATTATCCGGACTGAATATGGATATTTAGCTTCGATCGGGTCTGATCCATTTTATTGCCCAGGGAATCCCCTTATGTAGAAAGCCCATAAATCATTGGCATCTGACCAACTAAATGAATCTGAGTATTCCACAATTTGGTTTGTTGCCTCGGAAATACCATCCTTTGTCGGTCTTAGATATTAATATCTCTTTTGTACATGCCCAAACAATTTGAAGCGACTTCCCTTTCCTTTATTTTTCTCCTACTTGACTATTCCTAAATTCCCTTAGGTGCACTCATTTATGATATTGGCCTATCCTATTCCTCACACATTCATCTCAAAATCCTCATTTTTTCTAGACATTCTATGTTCAAGTTGTTTCTTGGTTGACAAAGTTTCTGTAATACTCTTGGAAATGTTTAACATTTGAGTGGTTTGACAAATTTAATTTTTATTGGATCCATTCATCTTGAAAATATATTTTCCTTTAAATATGTGTAGTTCCAAACACCTAACCAGGCTTCTCTAATTCCATGCTCTGATCTTTCTACACCCTCCACTAACTCCATCGTGAAATTTTGATTTTTTTTTCTAATGTATGTTTATATGCATATGATTTACAATGTGATGCTATGTTCGCAATATATTATTTATTGATACTAAGACCTCTTAAAGTTTTAGGGGATTCCGTTCAAGTAGTGGAGAATGGAGATTTAGGGGGATTCTGATCAAGTGCAGATGGTCTTGTTACCCAATTGTAGTTTGTCGATGATATGTTGGTTTTACTAGAAGCAGACATAAAGCAAGTGAGGTTCCTTTGCGGTTTATTGTGTTGCTTTGAGGTGGTTACTTATTTACATGTTAATCTTATAAAAAGCAAAGTGTATTCTGTGGGCCAAGTGCCAAATGTGAATCTTATGGTAGTGACTTTGGGGTGTTATGCAGGTGTTCTTCCTTCGTCTTACCTAGGCTTACCCTTGGGAGCTCCTTACAAGAATAGGAGTTTCTTGGAGCCAATGATAGAGAAAGTCTTAAGAAAGTTGAGATATTGGCAAGCAAATTACCTTTCTAAGGGTGGCAAGCTAACCTTCATTAGGAGTGTGTTATCCAACATTCCAGTCTATTATTTTTCCTTATTTCCTATTCCAAGAAACGTGAAGCTGAGGTTGGACAAGCTGTTTAGATATTTCTTATGGCACGATAAGGTAGGGAAAGTCAATCTTCATTTGGTTAGTTGGAGGAATGTGTGTTCTATCAAGAAACTGGGAGGGCTCGACTTCAGAAAGATGGGGAGTTTGAATGGGGCTTTGCTTGGTAAGTGGCTATAGAGGTTTGGCGCAGAACGAGATGATTTGGTAAGTTGCTATTGATATATTTTGAGAAAATATCATTGTTGCATTTTACATGCAAATTCACTGATATTAAGTATTACTAAGCTATTTCATTACAACCAATAGTTACATTTTCTATTATGTTGCCCACATGATATGGGTTAATTTGTAAGAATATTTAGATTCTCCAGATACTAAGGTCAATATTAATACACTGGTCTAGATGCCCTAGACTTTTAATACTTATGTTTTCTTCTCTATCGTTGGAATAACTATAGGCAAGAATACTATACTGGGCTTTTAGTTCTTATTCATTCATTTATTTATTTTAATTTTCTAATTTTAACTTTAAAATGATTGTTATATTTCAATATAAATTTTTTTGAAGGAAAATGGTGGATACGGTCATCAATGTTCTCGTGGAAAAATTGTTGAAGGCCTCCTAAATGAAGGTTCTCATGTGCTTGAATTCCACAAGTAGTTCAAGATTTTAAAGAAAAACTTCAGTTAATGCAGAGCTACATTGTACATGTAGAGGGAGTGAGAAGGAAGGACCACAAGAAACTAATTAAGACTGTTGTGGGACAATTGAGAGAGTTACTATATGATGCAGAGGACAATTGGTTATTGTTCACAAAAATAGCATTAGCAAGGGAAGAAGGCCAGTGTACGAATTCAGAGCTTGAGCATATTGATAGGGATATTGTTGGTAGATGTGGAGGGCTTCCATTGGCAATCTTAGTCGTGGGAGGAATGATGATGAATAAAGGAAGTTCGACCAAGGAGTGGGAGCAAATATCTAAGAACCTAAGCGAAGAGGTGGATAAGAAAGATGAATTAATCTTTCCTATTCTACAATTAAGCTATGATGAGCTTCCTTCGCATTTGAAACTAGGTCTATTATGTTTGGCTCTGTATCCCGAAGATCATGATATATATTTTGAGGATCTTATTGATTGGTGGATTAGTGAGGGCTTTGTTTAAGTAGGGAAGCAAGGAAGGATTACATATGATATTGGGAAAGGGTATCCTGATGAATTAATCCGCCAATGTTTATTACTTCTTGTATATGAGGAGCTTTCTGGATCAAAAGCTTTTCTGTTTAGAGTCTATGATATGGTAAGCGAAATGATTAGAAGGCTTGCAGAGGAAGAACATTTTATTTGTATAAATGATGGGGAGAAGTCTTCCTCACGTCGAGTAGGTATAGTGTTGAACGCAGATATGAATCTCTTCATATCCGAGCAAACTAATTTCAAATCATTGTGGACAATAAGAGGGATTGATTTAGAAGAGAGTGGGGAGTTAGTTCAAAATCTGGAATCAAAGTTATGCCAATTAAGATGGTTGAGGGTTTTGGATATTCATTTTAAGGATTCATCATCTCAGGAGACCCTTACAAGAGTAGATTTGTTGAGTGGGATAGGATCACTGTAGTACCTCGTTTGTCTTTAGATACGAAATTCTCGGTTAGAGAGACTTTCGGATTCTATTGGAAACTCTCAAAGCCTTCAAATTTTAAACCTATACAGAGTCCTAATTTAAAGAGATTGCCAAAAAATATAGCATCCTGGAAGAAATTTAGCAGATTGAGTTTACTTGGTTGTGGGTCTCTAGAATTCTTCCACAATGAGATTGGAGACCTTCAACAACTGTGTAGGTTATTTTTTATTGTGAATTCAAAAGTCAAGGATGGGGGGTTTCGCATTTCTGGGTTGAAGAAATTGACTCAAATTAGAGAACTTGGGTTTTGCATAGATTCAGAAGATGGAATAGAAGAAGGGGAGCTGAAGGTGTTGTCAGAGCTCACACAATTGGAGTTGTTGTCTATATATTTCCAAAAAACAACGACAATAATGTGGAGGAGGAACTACTATTACGATTAGCAAGAAAAGTAGATCATCAACAACTCTCACCTCTTAACCAGCTTTCAGAGTTTTGGGAATTGGAATTTTCTTAGTAGTTTTCTTCTAAAAACTGTTTCTGATATCACAAAGAAGAAGAGCGGCGAAGGGTGGATATTGAATAATCTAAATGTGTCACACTTAGATTACTATTATTGGTTTTATGCTGTATTAAGTCTTCTTAACTTTATTTTCTTTCCGACTGTTGCTAAGTTTTATGTCCGTAATGTTGATGTAATGGAATAGGTAAGGGAGATGCAGAAGGCCATTGAGATGTTTCTAGACCAGGACAATAGCTGAGAGCACCAAAGTTCGAAGGATGGGGATGGGTAATTGAACTTCTTGTAATTTATCTTATTTATATCAATAAATACCACACCATTGAAATCAAGCAAACTTGGTATTTTCAAGATGAGTGTCTGCATATGAGTGTTTGATGAAATCCACTAAGCATGTTATTGTATTGTCAAGCGGTAACTCTAAGCCAAGGAACAAATTGCATTAATAAGAATCTGTAACCTCAACATTGTTTCTTTAAGTATCTCGGAAAGCTCGATCCACATGATGCCTTAACGTTCAAGCATCGATTAAGGTACATATTAGGTTGTCTGTTCAGCACTCCATTAAATCGTTGGATGAATTTAAGATAAGAAAGTATTTCTAATTTCAAGGATATCTACGATCTTTACATTCTTTTTATTTGGATGTAAGGTAATCTTGATTTGATACATATTTATATTAATTATTTCTGAATTTTTATTTTTAAATTCTCCAACTAGATGGTAAGCATTTTCTTAAGCTTGTCGGACACAATTCTGTAGATACGTGGTTGCAAAATTAGTCGTGAACAACAACTCCTTCAAACATTTTGGTAATAATATTAAAAATTCCGATATTTTTGGTTTCTCTAAAAAAAATTTTAGAACCTTCTCTAGTATTTATATCCATTAACTGAAAAACAATGGTATCAGCTTCCACAAACATTGGAAGTAGGAAACTGCTTCTGGCCAGCATCTCATTTCTGCCCATTCACAGCTTCTGTGTTTGACACAACGGTTGTGATATTTCTAATTAATCAACTTTTGGGTTTGATGGAAGTGAAACCAATGGCAACATTTGTTATGAAATGCAAATTTACACCAAAAGCATTTTTGAGCACCAAAACGCAAGAAACACCATCCAAACAAGTTCCTAAGACACTAACTTAACAAGCCATTCTACCAAAGAAGATATTTTAACTATTTATTGATTATAAAATAAATTTTCCATCACTTTTGTCTAAAAAAAATCTCTTAATAAAGTAAACTCCTTTAATATTAATAGTGCTAAAATAGAAGCAAGCGAGTCAAAACCAAGTAAGAAGATAATTCCATACTAAAAAAGTAACTTAATGATATTGGAGGTATTTTTTTCTAAATATCCTCGTAAATATTTAATTTCTTAATGCTCTCATCCCTCTTTGAATCTTTGAGATCAATGATTCAAATATAAAGATCGACAATTCAAATTATTGAGATCAATCTTTGATCCAATCAATTAGATCGATTATTTACAATCTTTGAGATGTGCTATTTGAGTTTGACATTTCTAGGTGTGAGGGGGCAGTAGAAAGATTTTCCTAACTAGTTTGGTAAGACACCACGTCTAAAGTTAGGGTGCATTTAAAAAGAGACCAACAGTAGGATCTATCAAGTAATTTTCCCTTTAATCATATATTCTATGAGGGGCAGGTGAAATGGGTCCCAGGGTTGGGTCTAGGAGTCAAACAAGAAAAAGCAAAAAAAAGATGAACCAAGGTTTACATGGAAAACGAGTTGAAAAGACTAGAAAACATTCTTAAGAAGGCATACTACATTTTGTGTAAAATTACGCAAACCCCCACTATCATTTTGAATTTTTTGGTGAAATAGGTTGAATCATCTTTATAATTCTTAAAATTACACAAAATGCCATTTAAACAATTTTACCTATATTGCTTTTATAAACATTTACTATGTTCAATAGATTTTACCTATATTGCTTTTATAAACATTTACTATGTTCAGTAGATGAAGTGAGGGAGCTGTACAGAGAAAGACCCAAGAGCTCAGTCACTTGTTGGTTGCTAGCATGCAGTCCATGGTTTTAAAAATTGGTTTCGTGTCTCGTCTAATCCATGTCAGATACTGAGTCGTCTCAAATGAGTTTTTTGATACGTTTAAGATGTCTTGTTCAAAAATGAGAAAAATAAACGTGAGATTTTAAATCTTATATGAAAAATTGACTTGTCTGTCCCTCTCAGTCCATGCCTGATATCGAGACAACTCAGGCGATACGTGTCGGTCTCGGATCAGTTTTGAGACCATGATGCAGTCAGTCTTGAATAAAGGACTTCCAGGAGTAGTTATGTTATTAAAATGAATAAACATGGCCCACGTGTAATTTCAACTTAGAAAATAGTCAAAACTTGCAAAATGTTGTTATAGTATCAAATTACTTCCCAAGATGTCATTTGTTATTTCTTCTGCTGTCGAGTTGAGACATTTTGTTGGGAAGTCTACGATGAACTTAACAACTACTTATCCCTTTATTGAGGTTCTTGGGGCCAACGTAACTTTGAACTGATTGACTAGTTCGATAACCCACTTTACCATTTGGCTTAAAAATCGGACTTGTTGATAATGATCTTGAGCGGATACTCCAATAGGACTTCAATTGGATGTGCTTGGAAGTATATGATGAACTTAACAACTACTTATCCCTAATTGAGTAATTCGATAGCCCACTTTAGAGAAACAGAGCACCCAAGAGTTCAACAGATTAATTTCAGAAATGAGTACAAAAAGAAAAGACTATCTGTTTGAAATGAGTACACATTAATTACCCAAAATAGAAGAAATACATTGAGCACCATTTTCTAACTTAAAACAACACAAGTTGGAAGGTAATAATCTGTTTGAAACGTTTAGTTTGATTGAAAGTAATTAGTTGGCATAGTAGTAGTCGTAGTTTGAACAATATTGTTAATAACAATATTCTCTCATGTCATCCGACCCCTAAAACTAAAAACATAGTTTTTGAACTCAAAAATTCAACTCTACTTGGATGACCAACTAGTTTTTTAAAAATCTATAAAGCCTTTATGTTCACATTATCATATCTATAACGGTCAACTTGGTCAAGTTTTGTAACATAGATCGAGTATTTTCAAAAAATTACTTGTGTTTGGATGGCCAATTCTCATGGTGGAAAAATCACTTAGAGGCCTCTGAATCCAAGATGACTTGCCCCTCGAATTTGATTTATCTAAGCCATGAATGTTTTAACCTATCCTTTGGTGGATCTACACAACATATTTGGCCTTATTTGTTGAATGATGCCCTAGGAGCTGTAGACATGGAGCTGAGTGGGCTGTTGATGTTTGAGTTGTTAAGGTTTAATAAAACACATGCTAAATTGAAGTTGTCAAAGTCTGTTAGACTTGACCTACTCTTCTGCTATTTTATTGGAAGTTTCTGTTATGTAACTATAGCAGATTTAACTGCATTTTTTTTTTATGTTTTTTCTATTTTGATAAGTTGTATAAATAAGTACTTTGATGATCAATACAGAACAGCTTAAGAAGACTCAAAATTAAGTTTGTTTTGCCAACTTTTACACTTTATTTCAAAAGAGAGACATGTGAGGTTGAGTGAGCCTAACCACTTACCTTAAACACTCACCATCTCCCCTATCTAAATCACAAAAGCCTACAACAAACGCAGGATGAGTTCTGGAGCTTTATTGAATGCAATAGCGCCTCCAGTGTTTGATGGAACGAATTATCAAGTGTGGACTGTCCAAATGGAAGCCTATCGTAATGCTAATGATCAGTGGGAAGCTGTTGAAATTACATACGAAGTTCCTCCCTT
>NW_028237188.1:0-17500 GCF_017979445.1 Akebia trifoliata | reverse complement strand
TCTTAAGCTTGTAGGACACAATTCTATAGATACGTGGTTGCAAAATTTGTCGTGAAAAACAACTCCTTCGAATGTTTTGGTAATAATATTAAAAATTCTGATATTTTTGGTTTCTCTAAAAATAATTTCTTAGAAACATTCTCAAGTATTTATATCCATTAACTGAAAAACAATGGTATTATCGTCCACAAATCCTTGTAAATTCCATCAGCTTCCCACAAACATTGGAAGTAGGAAACTGCTTCTGGACAGCATCTCATTTCTGCCCATTTACAGCTTCTGCGTTTGACACAACGGTTGCAATATTTCTAATTAATCAGCTTTTGGGTTTGATGGAAGTGAAACCAATGACAACATTTGTTACGGAATGCAAATTTGGACTCCAAAAGCATTTTTGAGCACCAAAACACAAGAAACACCATCCAAAAAAGTTCCCAAGACACTAACTTAACAAACCATTCTACCCAAGAAGATAACAATTCACAATGATTTGAAAGAATTTTATACCAATACAGACCACCCAAGAAGAGTCCCAACAGATTAATTGCAGTAAATAAGTTCAGTAAGAGAAGACTCTGGACAATTGACCCAAACCCTAAACAGGGGAGATACATTGATCACCATTTTTTATATGTTAGAATGACACAAGATATATCATGGCTACTTAGAGCCAATATTGGCGGCCAAACATTTTCCAACAACAAAAAAACTCCTTGGCGAAATCCTACATTAGGAAGCAAAAGGTTTCAACTTGCAAGCTGCGATTGATTCCAAGTTGAAGAATCATGGACCGTCATTTATTTGTACACCACTTTTGATGGGGTTAGAAGTTTCATAATAGAGATCATCCACACAAAAAAATCAGGTCAATCCAAAATTTCTAGCCCATATATTGAAAAATATTTAGCACAATGTTTGGCTCTCTTTAAGGCCTCTGAACGCTTCCCGTACATATGTTTCCTAAAGAATAATTTGAAGAAATCTGATTTTATTGAGAATACTTGGATGAATATTACATGAACTCTAATAGGATATTTATAATTATTACATCAATCGAGATAAGTAAACTAGCCTTACATAAATATAAATATTTTAGCTATTTATTGATTTTAAAATAAAATTTCCATCACTTTTATCTAAAAGAAACTCTTAATAAAGTAAATTCCTTTAATATTAATAGTGCTAAAATAGAAGCAAGTGAGTCAAAACCTAAGTAACAAGATAATCTGTACTAAAAAAATAACTTAATGATATTGGAGGAATTTTTTTCTAAATATCCTCATAAATATTTTATTTATTAATGCTCTCATCCCTCTTTGAATCTTTGAGATCAATGATTCAAATATAAAAATTGACAATTCAAATTATTAAGATCAATCTTTGGTCTAATCAATTAGATATGTACTATTTGAATTTGACATTTTCTAGGTGTGAGGGGGCAGAAGAAACATTTTCCTAACAAAACTCATTGTTAGTGCGCATTAAAATAGAGGGCCCACGGTAGGATCTATCGTAATTTTCCCTTAACCATATATTCAACAAGGGGCATGTGAAATGGGTCCCAGTGTTGGGTTGGGAGTCAAAGACAAAAAAAGACACGTTGTTATTCTTCTTCAAAAATGGTTTACAAAAAATGACGATCCACGATTTTTCAACTTGTAAACATGGGGCTAGAAGTCATCCTCACCAAAAATCAGCCCATTCCAAAACTTCTAACTCATGTAAGACAAAAGTAATTGACAAAAATGTTGGCCAAAATGTTTGGTGCTGAAATAAAGTAGCGTCCTTGGCAATCTAAAGGCGTCTGTAAGAATATAAAGTCATTAAGTACTTCCTCGAAGGTCCCTTCTAATACGTGGCACAAGGACTTTGTGGGACAATTAATAAGGGTATCACTTATTTTCTTGTCTGGTTTTTTTTTTTTTTTTTTGTTTTTTCCATCCAGTCACATTGTTCTCTCTTTCTTTCATGTATTTAATTGTAGTATAAATACTAGATGGTTTTTGATTGATATATAATCAAGAATCAAATAGAGGCACAGATGTAATTTATATATACAAAACGAAGACCAGCACAACGATTCCAGCACGACTCTATAGTCTATGATCCTCTTTTCCACAAAATCATGGAAATAACATAACAGACAATTCTTCTCTGGTTTTTTTCTTCCATCGGTTCACATTGTTCTGTGTTTCTCTTCGTCTTTCATGCATTTGTCTTATAAATATTAGATGGTTTTTTATTGATATATAGTTAAGAATCAAATATAGTCTTTCAATCAATCATGAAGACTACATTCTTCTTTCTTTTTCTGTCTTGTTCTTTTGTTCTTATAAGTATAATGGGAGAAGAGATATCAGTAGCACCAGTACCAGCATCACCAAAAACACAAAGACTAGTAGTACAAGAAGCAAAAGCATTGCTGCACTGGAAAAACAGTTTGATCTCTTATTCTCCTATTATTACTTCTTCGTGGATATGGTCTGACCATCTCACCACTACTTGCAATTGGATTGGAATTCTATGCGACAATTACTTGGACAGCATCGTGGTGATAAACCTCTTCAATTCGAGTCTCAATGGCACTCTTCATCAATTCGATTTCTTGGTCTTCCCCAATCTCACCTCCCTAAACCTCACCTCTAATCACTTGTTTGGAGAAATTCCAATTCAAGTTGGATCTCTTTCAAAACTCATTTCTCTTGATCTTGGTGATAACTATTTCACGGGTACGATCCCCTCTGAAATTGGAAATCTCTTAGAACTCCGTATTCTCCGCCTTGCCAACAATTCCCTAACAGGTACTCTTCATCAACTCAACTTCTCCTCGGCCTTCCCCAATCTCACCAACCTAACCCTCAGCGACAACCAATTGTATGGAGAAATCCCATCTCAAATTGGGTCTCTTTCAAAACTCATTTCTCTCGATCTTAGCGATAACCATATAGCAGGCCGTATTCCAGTGGACCTCTTTACTAGTCTTAAGAACCTCCAATTCCTTGACCTGAGAGGTAATATATTGGAAGGACCGATTCCATCAGAAATCAAGTATCTCACCAAACTTCGAATCCTTGACCTGGCAGGGAACAAGCTCAATGGTAAGATACCCCACGAAATTGGCCTCCTCACTAGCCTCACATCCCTTTCTTTATCTAATAACCCGTTTACTAGTGGGCCCATACCATCTTCGATAGGTAACCTTAGGAAGCTTGAGACCCTATATCTCTGGAATACAAGCTTAAATTCCAGCATTCCCAATGAGCTTGGATCTTGCACCAACCTTTCTTATCTTGAACTGTCATTTAACAACCTCTCTGGTGAAATCCATCCATATTTTCTATCCAATTGGACCCAACTCCAGTCTTTGATCTTGTCTAATAATAGATTATCAGGGCACATACCAACTGAGATTGGAATGCTATTCATTTTACAATATTTGGATTTGTCCACAAACAATCTAAGTGGGCAAATACCAAAGGAACTTGGCAATTGCAATGGGCTAGAATTCTTGAAACTCAGTCATAATGAATTAATTGGAGAAATTCCTGAAACTATTTGCAATTTGAGTAATCTTGAAACCCTTCAAGGTTCTCAAAATCAATTTGAAGGACTTGTGCCAAGATGTTTAGGTAGTTGCATAAACCTAACAGTTCTGGACCTCGGAAGCAACAAGTTATTTGATACATTTCCATTTTGGATGGAGACATTGCCTTTGTTGCAGGTCCTTGTATTGAGATCCAACAAATTCTATGGTCCCATTGAACATTCTCAAACCAATCATGGTTTTCAAATGTTGCATGTTATAGATCTTTCTTCCAATGGATTTACGGGATCTTTGCCCACAAAATATTTCCAAAGTTGGAAGGCGATGATGATGGTGGTTGATGAGTCTCAGGCAAAATATTGGAGATTACTATAAAATCTCAGTGATACTTGCAATCAAAGGATGTGATAGGGTACAAGATAAGATCTTGACCATCTTCATGTTAATTGATTTCTCTAAAAATCAATTCCAAGGTGGAATTCCCGAAGTGATAGGGGACCTCAAATCTCTTATTCTGTTGAATTTCTCTCATAATAACCTCACTGGTCACATCCCATCATCGGTTGGGAATTTAGCACAACTGGAGTCATTGGATCTCTCGCAAAACAAGCTATCTGGAGAGATTCCTCAGCAATTAATTCGCCTTACATTCCTTGCAGTAATGAATCTCGGGCATAATCAACTTGTGGGAAGCATACCACAAGGCAAACAATTTGATACATTTTCAAATACTTCTTATGAAGATAATGCGGGATTATGTGGGCCTCCACTATCAAGGCAATGCAAAGACACATATGCGATTTCTCCACCAACAGCATTTCAGCAACATGAGGTTTCAATGTCCACAAGTGACTTTGATTGGAAATCTATGATGATCGGATATGGATGTGGGATGGTAATTGGTTTTTCAATCGGATATATTACTTTCTGGAAGGAAAATGGATGGCTCAGAAGGACTTTTGAAAGGAAACAACGCAGTTGAGGCAAAAGGTTGAAGAGAATACATAGACTCCAGTGAAATGGAAGATGAAGAAATGTAATAAAAAGAACAAGCTTTTGTTCAATTTAACATTGTCAGCAAGGTTTATTTCAAAATTTTCATAAGATGTTGTAGTTGGTAACATTTGTTAATAAAGCAAGTTCTCTCTTTGCTTTTAATCTAATATTACCCACCAAAAGAATATATATATCTATATCTGTGTGTGTATATATATATATATATATATATATATATATATGATAGAAAACCATGGCATGAGCTTGACTAGAAGATCTTATTATGAACTTTGACTCTGTAAATATTGGGTGGTAAGAAACTTTTAAGATATATTGTAGTATAATCTAGTCAAGGATATCGAAAACCATATCGTGTACAACTCACATCTCGTACATGTAGACTTCATTGATCAAGACTCATTGTTTCAAGTGTTAAGAGTGTTCTAACTCAAGTTCTGTTGTTTCTTTGATTAAGGGTTTTAAGCCAATCCCATCGAGAGCAATTGAGTTGCAAAGACAATTTGAGTGCTTATCTCATACATCATTTTTTTATCAACAAGTCGGGGCAATTGAGGGCCCCTCATTTTTATTTACTGAGAGAAACCGATAGTGTTTGGTGTCCCTTATGCTAAACCATGATGGTGTTTTAAGAAATAGTATAGTGGGGCGAGAGCTGAGAAGGTATTTAAAGAGAGTGATTTTAGTAACTGGGTTGTTAATTTATCGCCCAAAAGTTACGTGGTATTTAGAAAGAAGTCCCTACGGTAGATGGGGTGATTTTTGGTTTGTAAGATTATTAATGCCTATGCAAAGGACCTAGAAACCGACTCGTCACTTGTAGCTCAAATTTTCCAATTTCCTAAGTACTAAAGCTTGATATAGGCTACATTATACAATGTCTAAACTGTACAAAAAATTAACTAGTATGAGATGCAGATCATGTTAATTAAAAGAATATACTAATTTTTCCTAGTAAATCTTATAATTTTCCATCAAGATTATTACAAAACCGGGCATGCTTGTCATATTTACATTACAATTTAGGGGGAATATACGTGTTAATGTCTGATTTGAATACCATAATTAATCAAGTTATTTTTGTAATTTGCAAGGAGAAAGGATAGATGCATTCTCCCACACTTTTTCAGGTAAACCATTCTTTCCTTTGGTTTTCTTACCATTTGCGGCAGATTTTAAGCTCCAAGTGTGTCCCTTAAAATTAAAAATCTTTCTAAATATCACTATCAAGTATCTAATCTATCTGGTAAACATTTGTTTAGGCTTTCCGGGCACACTTATATAGAAATCCAAATTTTGAAATAACTAAGGTTGTAGAGTAAACTGTTTCTGGATTCTGACAGTGAGATCAAAATGTTCTTAGTCAAAAAAGAAACATGACCTCCCACTTTTACTTTCATTATCATAACTATATATATTATTACTATTTGATAAGAAAGTCTATGAAAGAAATCTGAGACATATCACTCAATGCATTTTCTGTGGACATGCAGAACATTGGGTCGGGTTAACACATCTTCAACTACCGGCTTTCCATTTTCATAATGCAACATTGGTCCAGAAGCCTAGAAGTTCCCATCAAAAGCATAAAAATGATGAAAAGGATATCAAAAGAAGACATGAGCCACTAGCCAAACATTGCATAATACATGGATGAAATGTTCTATTGTCAGAAATGCAAATTCTAGGTCTCACCCAAATGCAATAATTTTTAATAACTGTAGTAAGATATATGAAAATGCTTGCAAGTTAAGTAACAAATTATCACCCCAGACAGTCTAGAGGACTGGCAAAATGCACATACGGCAACTGGATTTGCATCAAAACAGTCTGAAGTACTGGATGGTCGTGCACCAAAATGACGTCTACGGGGCTTAGCTCCAAATTTAGACATTGGTATATTTTCAGAATCCAAACATGTGGAGTGAGCATTAATGCCACTATTTATAGCCTTGTCTTGAAGCCCATAGTCCAACTTTTTTCTCTTTGCTTTTCTGAGATGCTCCTCTTTGATTTGGAGGATAGGTGTTCTATAAATCTCTGTATTTGTAGCATTTTCCACTTCCTTCATGATTGTGCCATTTGGTAGCAATCTCTTGACACTCTGCATAGATATTTAGATCCATTCCAGTATCACAAATTGAAAGGCCGACAGGAAATTGGAAATAAATGTTGGCAAAGCACAACAAGATATATGCTAATTAAGATTTTTTGGACGTGCAAAGGCACTATCTTTCTTCTTTTGAATCCATCTTATCAAAGGTAAAAAGTAAGTGCTTTAAAAATAAGAACACAAGGATGAAAAATCAAGTTAGCCATACAAAACAGGCACATTTTCTAGTAGAATTTTTCTGCAAAACCCATTAATGCCAAGTTTCCAAACAAATCATAAGAAAAAATATCCAATGGGTAGCCTTTAAAAGAAAAATGCGAGAGAAACAATGAGCATCTTTAAGCAATAAAAATTTCCAAGCATAAAAAATGTTAAAGAAGGAATGTGGAAAAATTACCAAAGGTAATTAAGCAAATGGCAACAGTGGGGAAGACAAAAGTGATGCTCATAGCTTCATATATTAACAAAGAATTGAAGGGTTAGAACATGGAGAAACTCATCATATGATAAATAGGAAGTCTGAGAAACATCAAATTACAAAAGTACAATAGAACATGAAGATAGATAAGACCAACAACATTTTCCACTCAAAGTTTTATTTAAATATTGACTACATTAAACAATGCCTTGGTGTTATTGATAGTTTAATACTCTTCAGAATGCTTTTCTTCCGTAATTTACATCTTGTGCATGTGATTGAATGTGCACAATTATGCTTTATAGTGAGTTATTGTTCTTCTCTCTCGATAATGTAAAAAATTATACAAAAGTATGGAGGTCAGAGTTTCAATTAGACCACCAAATTGGTGTCTAATAGCATCCAGTATTTATATATAAAAAAAGCCTTATTTCCCAGCAAGGACAAACCATAATGAACTTAAATCTATGTGGTCAAATTATAATGAGAAGACTTAGAAGGTTTTACAACCACAAAGTTCTCACAAGAAATATACTACCTATGAACAAGTCAAAACATTAGGTGCATCGCAAACATAGAACAAATTTTCAATACAAAAAATGTCACAATTAGAACATAAACGCACATGTTCACCGCTACGACCACTTACGTCGTCATCCAAATCCTTAGCTTCACCAAAGGATGGAGGGCTATCAAGTGATGTTTGCGTCACTTGATTCAATTCTATTCCGTGATTTTGAACCTCATTGTGATGTTTATCTTTTGACCAAAGAAACGATGATGATGGTGGAATTTGTTCACCAACTAAACCTTCTTTGCTTCCCATTTTCCCAAATTCTCTTACCTCTCCACTCTCTCTTGGCATACAAGATCTCATGGGGCTTTCAAGTTCTGATGGACAAGGAGAAAACTCGTTTATTTCTAGTCGCCCCAATCATTTCATTGCTTAATTTATCATCCTTATCCACCTTTTCCGAAGCCAAGCATTGGTTTGAAGCTTGTTTTTTTCTCAGATCTACAAAAATGATTACAACAAGAAGAGGGAACCAAATCACCAATGTAACTCAAATTTACAGTAATTCGTAAAGGAAAACTTCCACAGAAGAGCAGAAAAAGGAGAATACCAAGAAGATCAGCTTGAGAGACCTGCTGAGAGAGATTTGCAGAAAAAGCGGCATCCATACTTTTGTAGATGCTCACCATATTTTCCATGTGAGGAGCTGATCTTAAATCTACAAAACCCAAAACTCAAATTACTTGATAAACTTATATACAATTTGGAAGTAATGTGATCAAGTTTGAGATTAAATCCACCTCGATTGACATAAGATGATTTACAGATTGGACAATCTGATGCGAACTCCTTTGAGTCCGGAATGCATGAACTGCATACAATTTCAAAGACCCAAATCAAATTAAAACACCTAGGAACATAACATCAAATTGGTTATTGTGTTTTACTTGGTTCTTGTATTTTCTTGGTTTTGATAAATTGGAGAGAGAGAGAGAGAGAGAGAGAGAGAGAGAATAATATAATGAGAGAGACGAAAAACAGAAAATGGGAAAAAAATTATATTATTTTATATATAAATGATTTGTTTTTGTATTTTGAGTGAGAATTCAATTTGAAAATTACCATCATTATGCATGTTTTTTGGTTAACAATTTATTATAATTACAGAAGGGTAATATTGTCAAAAGATCATTATGTTTTAAAATTCTGTTTGTAACCAGAAGCTCTTATAAATTATAAACAAACAACTTTTCCAGAACAAGATCCAGATTTCAGATTTCAGACTTCAGACTTCAGATTTCAGACTTCAGACTTCAGACTTCAGAAGTGTACCAAACATACCCTGAGATTGAACATTTTCAATGACCAAGATCAAATTAAAACACAAAGAAACGTCACATCAAACTAATCACCAAAATAAAATAAAAAAATACGCAAATTTAGAACAAGCAATTTCAATGACTCATATCAAATTAAAACACACCGACTACCCACTTTAAAAAATAAATAAATAACAAACTGAGATCGGAAAATTTCAAAGACACACCCAGATTAAATTAAAACACAAAGAAGTATAACATCGACGACCCACTAAAAAATAAATATATATATATAATACCTGCAGAATATATGATGGCATGGAAGCAACATTGGTCGATTGAGCAGGTTCAGGCTGCAACAGCAATAACAAGGATGAAACAGAGTATCAAAAAAATGAACTAAACTATGGAAACCCTACATTCAATCAAAGAAGTTGAAAGAAACGAACCATAAGGGGGCTCCAAACCCATTTTCTGCAAATGGAGGACCCAAAGATTGATGAATCGAGTCTGTCTTGCTGACTCCGCCATGACCTGATTTGGGTTCCAAGAAACCTCAATCACAGAAGAACCATGGCTCTCTTTCTACAATTAGGGTTTTATTGTTCTTTCATTTCCAATTTCCAATTTCCAAAATCAAGCGCGGGAATTGAAAGAGTGGTTCTTTTCCATTAGATTTTTGACAGTGTTGACGTCATTTAAGGACAATATTGCCGGGAAATGACTACTAGTTTTCGAGTCGAGCTGTAGTGAACTTCATATCGCACTTGTGCCAATCTCAAGGAGTTTACATTAAGAATTCAATAAAATCTCTAGGCAATCGTTATTTGTCCAATCACATGTGCGGTGTTACCAACATCATTTTATCTTATAAAAAATTTAGAATAGTGCTGACTTGACCTCAAAATGGACTTCACATCCCACACCTTCTTTAGATACAAGTGAAAAAGCATATATTATTCCGATCCACTTTCACGTCAAGCTATGCGATATGAGATTCAATCTTGGGTTCACTCCCGCATGACTCTATTTTATCTTATCAATTTTGGGGGAGTATTTGAATTACACGCACATTCTTTGTCCATGTGATTATTTAAATTAGAATTAAATATTTTTATATTAAAAGAAAGATTATTTTTTCAAAAAATTACAAAAAATGAATTAAGTTGATAGACAATCTAGTGTCTTAGTAAGTCGCTGGACTGTCCAACATTTTAATGTACTAAAATACATTATTTTATCAAAAATTCCATTTGAATGATTAAAATGTTGGATTGTCTAGCGTTTTAATTAACATGCCAACAATTTATTCTTCATTTAAAATGCTAGAGAGGCCAGCGAGTTACTCAAACGCCGGACTGTCTAGCGATTTATTTCATATTTGGTAAGATTTTTTTTAAGTACTAAAATATGAGAGTTACTATTTCCATACCAATTTTTACTATCGTCACACCAATTGTGTGCAATTCTTTGGTGATTTATATAACAATTGGTGTGGCAATAGTAGCTCTCTAACATATTTAATTCTCTTTAGTATTGTGTATTATAACCTTTGCGAAAACACTATAAAAAGTTTTTAATGGCGTTCAAAAAACGTCATTAAATATGTTGATATAAATAATAATATAATTTTAAAAGTTGATCAATTTTAACTTTAGATTGGTGTGGGTTTCACATAATTTTAATATTTATTCATTGAGTTTGCATTGAACTTAGGCTCGTCGCCCTTGAACCCTACATGCACCTTTAGATATTTCAGTTGAAGATCTCATAATCTTAGATTGGTGGAACTAAATATGTTTTAATTTTTTTGAAATAACCAAGATGTTAATTTGCGTTACAATCAAATATAATATTATAGTATAAAAAATAGATGTGTAACGACGAATGTTGAAGAGAAAGAACGAAAGCAAGGAAAAATGTTAAAAAATGATCTATAAATTCTAAGCACACGGAATGCTAAGAAATGTAGAAAAAAAGACTTTTATTCAAGTAAATGTTACGTTCATTGTTTTTTAAATGAAATTCTTGTAAATTGTTTAATTGGTAACATTTTCTTCAACAAGTAGAGCCATTTCATGTCTCTATAATTTGCTATGATAAAGAAGCAAAGTTTCTAAACATATCCCAATTGAATGATAAAATACCTAAGATATTAGCAATAGGTGAAAAGACGATCAGATATATAGAGCATGATTTTTGGTTGGTAGTCAAGACTACTAATTCTTTGAGAAGGGCGTAGAAATCGACTCGTCACTTGAACTTTGAATTTGTCAATCTCCTAAATACAAAAGTTTGATGTCACTTTGTGCAATATGATGTGGAACACTTGTTAATCCAACTAAATCTATAGGCTAATCTTTTAGTAGACTTAGATACACAAACAAACAGATAAATGAATCCAAAAATTGTATCACTAGGCATTTTTCAGGGAAGACATCAATTTTTCAATGTTAAGGGAACAATAAATTTTTAATCTTTAGAGACGGCTTGGGCAGCTTGTGCTGGCCGGGATCCCATATATAATTATTTTATACAAATTCGTTTTAAAAGCTACCCCCATTCCAAACTGCTCCCGATTTGATTGGTGATTATCTTTCGTCGTTCAGGGAATTAAATGAGAGACGATAGAATGAATTTTACCAAAAAGTGGGCCTATTTTTTATTTAATAACCGATTTAGACATGCTCCTTCCCATTTTAATTAGTGAATATTAAGATGCCCACAACATTCCCAGATGAACTTGGTTTAATTAGAAAACTTACAACAAAATGACCTAAATATACCCTCATTTTTAATATCTAGGCAAAAAACCCTCACTTTTTTCTCTCCAAAATTTACCATTTTCAAGCCTGTCAACCTTTATGAAAGACCCCAAATTCTTTAACATCTTGTTGAAAATCCCTGGCCTTTTTTATTATTATTACTAAAACACCATCATCCTATACTTCCTAGAAATTAATCTTATCTTGTTATTGAGATTTGAAAATTGGAGTTTGAATCTCAAGGTAGAAGATTAATTGAGGTAAAATAAAATAAAATTACCCTACTAGTTGAAGTTAATGGATTTTGTAATAAAAATAAAGCGTTTTTGGATTGATATATAATAAATATGAAGGTATTTAGGTCATTTTCTTTAGTCTTCGATCTAGACTAAACAGGGGCGTAGGGGTATGTCATGATGAGTTAGAAAACACAAGGGAGTTTCAATATATTCACCAATAAGGAGAGGGAGAGGGAGAGGGGGGGGGGGGGGGGTCTAAATCATATCGAAAAGAAAGTTAATGAAGAGAAAAATGCTCAATTTTGTTCTCTCCCAAAGTGAAAGAAAGAGAACAAATTAATTTTAATATTAAGATGATAAAGTTAATTTTCTCTCAATTTATTTTTATTAGGCACCTCAAATAATACAAAATTATTTTGAACGAAATTGCCCCTATAAAAGGATTTGCCTGACAAATATTTTCTCAGCAATTAAACACGCCTTTAAATTT
This sequence comes from Akebia trifoliata, assembly GCF_017979445.1. Taxonomy (NCBI): domain Eukaryota; kingdom Viridiplantae; phylum Streptophyta; class Magnoliopsida; order Ranunculales; family Lardizabalaceae; genus Akebia; species Akebia trifoliata. The sequence continues at coordinate 5,084 of NW_028237188.1, read as the reverse complement.
AAATAATCCGGAAACTCAGTGAAAGTCCCAATTTCAAGGTTACTTTATTATTTTAGTCTTAACTTTTGCCCACACGGTTTGGATTAAATAAATAAAAAAATAGGAAGAACGGGACACGATGGGCATTTTACTTTTGAGTCTGATTAGCCTTACTAACATAGTTAGGAAAATAGGCCTTATTAAACCTCATCCACCGACAAAAAAGGACTCGAGATTTGAAATGAAATTCCTCGAGATTCATAAATATTTAGAATTATGTCCACACATCTCGAGGCATTTTTTCCTCAATATCTTAGTAAGGAAAGGGTTTCTCTTTTACGTTGATCCTATACAAGTTGCTACTCAGTTTTCTCTCCTCTTGATTTGATTTTTATCCATTATTATATCATGGGATACTTGTGTATTGGATGTTTTAATTTCAGAAATCCTAATTATCTAAAAGAGTCTTTATAGGCCAATTTCGAAAGAAAGAAGTTATTTATCATTTGCACCTTTTAAGTCCTTTATTTTCTTTTTCTCTTTTTATTTGTTCAAAGCTTTGTATGTATTTATTTCATTTTGTTTATTCTCATCAAATCCTATATTCTTGAAATTAAATTTTTGGAAGATGGTTCTATAAATCTGATTCCACAGTATTTAAATTGACTTTTCTAACCTCAACCCACACCTGAGACTCTCCCTCAAATAGATGATTTTAGGATTCTGAATTAATGATGGATATATCCAAGTGTTTAATGCAAAATATTACCTCCAAAGCTTTGAAAGAGGGATTTCTTTCTAAATACCCCCAACTTCAGGTAACTTGGCGGCCCAGTTGGTAAACCTTTTCTCGCAAATTGTGTGGTCATTGACTTAAAACTACCATTTAAAATGTCGAGATTAATGCTTGTAAAAAAGATTGATGTCTATGATTGGACTGAAATATGTCGAGATCAACCATTCTGGATGATACAATGACTGAGATTAGTCATTTGTAATCTTATACCAACGATTTAGATTGTTGAGATTAACACATATAAAAAAGATTGATCTCAACGATTGAATGAAAATAGGTTGAGATCTACCATTTTAAATGAGAAAATGGTCAAGATCAACCATTTGTAGACTTATATTTGACGATTTAAATAGTTGAGATCAATACGTAAAAATAGTCAGTCTCAACTATTTGAATCAAAATAGGTTGAGATTAACCATAATGTTATCCAAAGTGATTATTTCATATACCCCATTGCATATTTTAAACACCCCTATCTTCGACCTCTTGAAAAAAGCCCCGTGGCTAATTTTTATAATTTTAATAGCAATTCGGCTGACCCATAGCTCAATTGGTTTAACACATTGCAAAGCAACTTTGTGATCGTGTTTACAAGTTCAGCCCCTGGCCAATTTTTATACTTTTATTTATTTTTTAGCGATTGAATCTTATTGACAATTGTTTCAAGTTCACCTTACCCCAGTTATGATAAAATAATAAATGATAAAAATGAAAGAAAAGTATTAAATAGGAGATGACACTAATATAAATCAAATAACTGATTCTTCATTGTCAATATTGTAAAAATAATGTATAATTTTATGTAAAATAAATATATAATTCACGTGTATTTTGCTTGTACATAAAAGGTCAAAAACAGTAACATGGTGAGAAATACAAAATTTTCTATTGTGTTTTGTGATAATATACACTAGGAAGAAAGTTTGAATTGGCTAAGATGTACTAGCTAATTCTCTTCCAATTTAGTCCCATTATGAATGGATCTCAAAATTCTGTATGATGTCTTATTTGTTTGTATTAGCAAGTAGCAACTTCTTCTTCTTCTTCCAATTTAGTCCCATTACAATTGGATCTCAAATTCACGATTATGTCTTATTTGTAGTAGCAACGATAATTGGTTTTTTTTACGAATATAATTAATCAGGATTAAACATTTGATGATAAAATTTCGTGAAATTTTACATCATTTATATACTAAATTGGCTCATTATCTAGACATTCGTGTGTGTTTGCATATAGGGTCAGGTCCTGTTGACTCAAGAAATATGACTTAACGAATGACACAAGATCTTGACTATGTAAACACCAAATCTAACAATTGAGATATCTCAATGATACATATCCCGATATACTTATCTCAAATAAATTTCAAACTTTAGATTTTGTGCTTACACGATCGAGATCTTGTGTCTATATATATATATATATGACATCGTTCGGTAGACAAAATTCTCGACAACATTTTGTCCTATATGACAAAAAAGTTTCGGAATGGGCTAATTTTTTTTAGGATGATCTCTATGGTGAGGAGACTATCCTTACGAAAAATTAGCCGATTCTAAAACTTCTAACCCTATGAAAAGTGGTTACAAACTAATAGTAGAAAATGAATGGATCACGATTCTTCAACTTGTAAATTGGGGATAACAATTTCAGCATGGGCTGACTTTTTTGTGAGAATGATTCTTTCACCATAGAGATCATCCTCACAAAAAAAATCAGCCCATTATGAAACTTTTATCCCATATAGAAAAAACATGTTGTCTAAATTTTAGAACGTGAGGATGATCTCTATGATGAGGAGATCATCCTCACCAAATATCAGCCCATTCCAAAACTTCTAATCCATATAGGATAAAACACGTAATACCTCTCCTTTTGTCTTTTAGTTAAACACATATCTTAGTCCAAACATTGTCCACCACATTTACTTTCCAATAATACCTCTCCTTTTATCTTTTAGTTAAAAAGACAATTATATATTAGTCTTTTACATAATAAATACTTGTTTACATAATAAATGCTAAGAAAATTTTAGTCTTTTTATTTAAATATTTTTTTTTAAATAAATGCATTAACAATCAATGCCAACATAATAAATGCATTTATTAGGGGCATAATGAATTTATTTATCATGTAAAAGATTAACTTACTTTGTCATTTTTACTAAAAGACGATATATATAAGACACGGTTCAAGGTACAACAATTGTGACAATGGTATTTTATAAGTTCTTTTTGATAGGATTATTAGTTTTAGAAGGGGCTGGTTTTTGGTGAGGATGATCTACATGGTGAGGAGATCATTCTTACAAAAAAATCAGCCTACTCCAAAACTTCTAACCCCAGGTCAATACTTTCGTAAACCACTTTTCATCCTTACTAAAAATCAGCTCATTCTGAAACTTCTAACTTATACAAGACAAAAACCAGTACCACAATTGTTGTCACTTGAACCATCCCTATATATATATTGATGACAAGGTGTTTAGACCCGTTCTGGTAAAAAGATTAATTTTGAAAAGGGTATCTTTTTTTGCTAAGCGAGAAAAGAATTTAATTAAAGAATAAGGAATCTACAAGGCATATCTTCTGTTTAGACATCAGCATTGGGGAACCTAATTGTTGACCCCAATGACATCAGACCTTCTTTCAATCGGCAAAGAGAGTCAGGAAGAGCCTTATTTGAGAGTAGCGAAAGTAAAGAGGAGGGCTTCACTGATGATCTGGGCCATGCAGTCGTATCCTCTTTGCTTACTAGTTCTGGCTAGCGAGAAGCCAAGCTTCCATTTGCTGGGCATGGGTTTACTCACTCCTTTATAGTGCAGTTTTGTCAAGTATTGTCACAGTCATCCCAAGGTGCGTAAGATGGGGGCCCTTCTCTGAGTAGCTCAAGGAGGTATTGTTAATCAAACCAACCGCCGATGAAACTTTTCCCGTGACTTTGGGCGATGCCTTGCCTAACCACCAGTAGGATTTTTAGGGTGGTTTTATTAAAACTATTAGTGGTTTTAGAAAGCCTGTAAAATTGTTTATTTTGTAGTGTAAATCGGAACCATACCTTGTGTCATTGATTTTAATAAACCAATTTAAGAAACCTTTAGAAAACAAGATAGTCTCCCCTTTGTGCAAATTTAATCAAACTTACTTCTTTGATTACTAAACTCACCTGCTCCTCTCTCTCTCTCTCTCTTCTTTGGATCGGCTAGGGTTTACCATATTGATGGATTAGGATCTACCACACTAGATTAATGAGTGCTCAACGTTTTGGTTGATTGCTATAAAAGGGGTGACAATCCATTATTAATAAGGATTCTTCCTTATTCTAACAATTTATGGTTTTCCAATATATCAACATTCCTTTTGTATAGGCACTAAGCATATGTCTCACCAGGGAGTGATTTTTAGCTCACAACCCAACACCGTTTTGAAATGTGGCACTAATACATAAGTAATAGGAGAGAAATTTCTCTCTCCTGCCCACACTAGAAATCTTAATTAGTTTTGTGGGATGGGATCCACATGGATTATCATATTGACAATCAAACACCACAATCTTATAGATTTCATGACAAACCTCATGGTAAAAAAATGAAAAAAGAAAAAACAAAGTTTTTTGAGTTAATCAATGATATTGAAAATGGACACCTACCGAGCACCCAAATTTAAATTAAAATACATCAATGAAAAATAACCTTTTTTTTATATATAAAAAATCATAAAATTTCATCCTCTACAACACTATTGTATTGGATCATATTTTTGAATGTCACAAGGAGATCTTATCATGAAATTTTGATTTATTTAGTATGAGTAGGAGAGAGAAAACTTCTATTAATATTGTCATTAGTGCCATATGTCAAAATGGTATTGGCATGTGAGCAAACAATCACTCCTCGCACAGTGGCATACTCAATCAACTCCCTGACGTGGACAAGTTTTGGAACCGAAGAACTATTCACTTTAGGATACACTTTTTTATGGGGAAGTGCAATCATGTATCCTGAGGCTTACAAATCTATGGTTCCCGAACTTGTCATGTTAGGAAGTTGATTGAGTATGCCACCTGGCGAGTCATGTTATCACAACTCTTTTAGGTATTAAGGAACTGGTTAATTAAATCTCTTGTCAATCCAAAGTCGAACCCTTTGTTTCCAATATAGTCTTACTTGGAGATCTTTTTATGTCTCATACCTTATTGATCATCTCATATGATCAACAGAACTTGATTATATTTGTTCCACGAAAGAAGGACCACTTAGCTAAGTGGTAAGACTTTGGGAGGATGTTCTCAAGGTCTTAGGTTCAAA
>NW_028237187.1:0-38360 GCF_017979445.1 Akebia trifoliata | reverse complement strand
ATTTGATTAAGTGAGCTTATTTAATATGTATGGACTACCTCGCCATCCTACCTAATGCTTTAATAATCGAATTGGTGACATGGTTTCAAGACTTGGTTTGACATCTCATCTAGTTCATAAACAAGACTGATTTGTCTTAGACGAGTCAATTTTTCTTGGATGAGATAAACCATTGAATTTGATTTATAATTATTTATTCGCGTGTATATATATGTGAAATGTTCGGCACTATATTGTTTACCCTACATTTTACCCTTGCGTATTTTTCCCAACACGAGTTTTAGTAGATCATCCTCATAAAAAATTAGCTCATTTCAAAACTTCTAATCCATGTAGGATTAAACACGTAGGGCAAATAGTAGGGTGCCGAATCAAACAAAGTATAATTCTATTGGATAAAATAAAGTAGATTAGAGGATGTTTAATCATATTTTATTTAAATAATAAATATTTAAATTAATAAAAAAATTAGTATATACAAAATTCCAATTGACTAGAACGAATTTTACCAAATCAAACAAGATTTTCAAAATATCGCCCCAGTAATCTTGTTTGTCTCGCGAGATTTTGCTTTTGTCTCGGATGAGATTTAAAACCATGATTGGTGGCAGCTCAATTGATAAAAAAACACATCACTATTTGTGATTAATTAGTTCACTTTGCAAAATAATGAAACCTTTAGTCATATAAAAATTTTCTTTTCTTCTAGTTATCTTTAGGATTGGATGAGAATTTTCATGATCTTTTCAATAAACTTCCACGTAGGCCATATTAAGGCTGTCAACGGATAGGTATCCCATCGGATAATGCTATATCCGAATTCGAATCCCAAAAAAAATAATGATATCCGAATTCGAATTCAAATTTGAATCTGATAGGATATCATGAATCAAAATTCGAATTCAAAAAATATATCGGATATCCGAAAATATCTGATTCGATAAAAACCCTAACAAAATTAGATTCGATGTATACATCTTCAATCAGCAAAAACCAAATCGATTTTCTAATTTTTTTTACTTCAGAAGTTATAATCTTAAACTTATTTCAGTCTTAAAATCGAATAAACTTTGATTTTTGAAAAAAAAATGGTTTTAAAATCAAATAAACTTTGATATTTTTAAAAAAATTATGAAAAATTCGAATAAAACATAGGGTTTTACTGTGATATATATATATATATAGAGAGAGAGAGAGAGAGGAGAGAGAGAGAGAGAAGAGAGAGATGAAGTATAATGCTCACCAACCGGAGAAGATGGTGGTTATGCCGTTATGGAGCTCGCACAATATAAAAAAAAAGAGGGTTTTAGTTTACATTAAGAGAGAGAGAGAGAGGGAGAGTGAGAGATGAAATACCTACCTTGATGCTCGCCGGTCGGAGAAGAGGGTGGCTAATGGGAGCTTGCACAGTCGACACGGCGAAACCCACTTTGCGGTTCTGCTTTTTGAGTTTTGGTCGAAGAAGATAAAGATTTGAAGTTTAATTTCGTTGTAAAACTTGAATACACAAGAATGCTTATATATATATAGGGTCACGTTCCTAAGACTCATATTGAGACTCACATTGCGACACACCATTTTGTCTTATATGGGCAAAAATATTTGGAATGAGCTGATTTTTTGTGAGGATGATCTCTGATGAGGGGATCATCTTGGCAAAAAATCATCCCATTCCAAAACTTCTAACCCCATCAAAATTGATTTACAAAAATTGGACGGTCTATAATTTTTCAACAAAAATTGGACGGTCTATAATTTTTCAATAAAAATTAGACGGTCTAGAAGTTTCATAATGAGCTGATTTTTGGCAAGGATGATCTCCTCACCATAGAGATCATCCTCACAAAAAATCAGCCCATTCCAAATATTTTTGCTTATATAAGACAAAACGGTGTGTCGCAATGTGAGTCCCAATATGAGTCTTAGGAACGCTGTTCATATATATATAGGGTCAGGTTCAAAGGACAACCATTTCAACACACATATAGACAACGTGTTTTGTCTTATATGGGCAAAAATGTTTGGAATGGACTGATTTTTTGTGAGGATGATCTCTGTGAAGAGGAGATCATCCTTGCCAAAAATCAGCTCATTATGAAAACTTCTAGACCGTCCAATTTTTGTAAATCAATTTTGATGGGGTTACAAGTTTTGGAATGTGATGATTTTTTGCCAGGATGATCCCCTCATCACAGAGATCATCCTCACCAAAAATCAGTCCATTCCAAACATTTTTGCCCATATAAGACAAAACACGTTGTCTATATGTGTGTTGAAATGATTGTCCTTTGAACCTGACCCATATATATATATGGGAAATGTTCAGCACCCTAAGTTTTACCACACATTTTAACAAATGTTTTTTGTCCTACATAGGTTATAAGTTTTGGAATGGGCTGATTTTTGGTGAGGATGATCTCTATGATTAGAAGATCATCCTCTCTAAAAATCGGCCCATTCCGAAATGTTTAGTCCCATGTTTACACGTTGAAAAATCGTGGACCGTCCATTTTTTGTAAACCATTTTTGATGGGGTTACAAGTTTTGGAATGGGCTGATTTTTGGTGAGGATGATCTCTACACCATAGAGATCATCCTCACGTAGAGATCATCCTCACCAAAAATCAGCCCATTCCAAAACTTCTAACCCATATAAGACAAAACACATTTGTTAAAGTGTGTGGTAAAACTTAGGGTGCTGAACGGGATCCTATATATATATATATATATATATATATATATATATATATATATATATATATATATATATAGGGGACTGTTCAGCAGCCCTAAAGTTTGCCAAGTTTGGTAACAAACATTTTTCAAAATATGGGTTAGAAGCTTTGGAATGAGCTGATTTTTTGTGAGGATGATCTCTATGACGAGGAGATCATCCTCACAAAAAATCAGCATATTCCAAAACTTCTAACCCCATCAAAAGTGATTTACAAAAATTGGACGGTCCACGATTCTTCAACTTCTAAACTAGGGTTAGAAGTTTCAAAATGAGCTGATTTTTTGTGAGGATGATCTCTTCACCATAGAGATCATCCTCACAAAAAATCAGCCTATTCCAAAACTTCTAACCCCATCAAAAGTGATTTACAAAAAATGTTTGGCACCAAACTTGGCAAACTTTAAGGCTGCCGAACCGCTCCCATATATATATATATATATATATATATATAATATATATATATATATATATATATATGGGGACAGTTCAGCAACCCTAAAGTTTGCCAACTTTGGTGCCAAACATTTTTCAAAATATGGGTTAGAAGCTTTGGAATGAGCAGATTTTTTGTGAGGATGATCTCTATGATGAGGAGATCATCCTCACTAAAAATCAGCCTATTCCAAAACTTCTAACCCCATCAAAAGTGATTTACAAAAATTTGATGATCCACGATTCTTCAACTTGTAAACTAGGGTTAGAAGTTTCAAAATGAGCTGATTTCTTGTGAGGATGATCTCTTCATCGTAGAGATCATCCTCACAAAAAATCAGCCTATTCCAAAACTTCTAACCCCGTCAAAAGTGATTTACAAAAAATGTTTGGCACCAAACTTGGCAAACTTTAGGGTTTTTGCCGAACCGCTCCCTATATATATAGAGGGTCCCGTTCAGCAACAAACATTTTGACAAACATTTCGGCAAAACATTTTTCAAAACATGGGTTAGAGGTTTTGGAATAGGCTGATTTTTGGTGAGGAGGATCTCTACGGTGAGGAGATCATCCTCACCAAAAATCAGCCCATTCCAAAGCTTCTAGTCCCAGTTTACAAGTTGAAAAATCGTGGACCGTCCATTTTTTGTAAATCATTTTTGATGGGGTTAGAAATTTTGGAATGGGCTGATTTTTGGTGATGATCTCCTCACCGTAGAGATCATCCTCACCAAAAATCAGCCCATTCCAAAACCTCTAACCTATATTTTGAAAAATGTTTTGCCAAAATGTTTGTTGTTGAACATTTCCCATATATATATATATATAAATAAGTTTTGCTGTATAACATGAATACATAACACATGTCTTTATAATCAGAGCGGATATTATCGAATCGGATCTTATAACATCCGAATTCGTATCCAAAATTCATTCGAATGTTAAAATAACATCCGAATCCAAATCCAAATCCAATATCCAAAAATTTCGGATAAAATCTAATTTTTCGAATTCGAATTCAAATTTGGATTCGGATTTCGGCTACCATTGACACCCCTAGGCCATATAGTTAGACCTCATCATTAGATTACCAACTTTTATTTAAATAAAACAATATAATTATGATTTAATAATAATTAATTTTCCCATTAAAAATATAGTCTTGATAATATGACTTACCAGTGGCATACTCAAATGACTCCATGACGTGACAAGTTTGGGTATCGTAGATCTGATCGCCCGGGATACATGATTGCACATCTCCAGAAAAAGGTATCCCAAGGGAATGGTGTATCCCTAGGCGTACAGATCTACAGTTCCCAAATTTATCCTCGTCATTGAGTCATTTGAGTATTGAGTATGCCACTTGGCAAGTCATATTATCGGGACTCTTAAATAAATGACCTTGAGACAATATATGTCATAGATACATATGTAATTCACGTTGGATTGGGTCATCAAGGTTGATCCCCAACTGATCCAATAGATTGTCAGATAACGTTCATGGGTCCAAAATCAATCAACTGGACCTAATAACTTGCTCAGTACTAGATCATATTGGATCGGAATTAATTGTATTATTGGGCTAACCTAGACCATTGAAAGCTTTAATTGTGCTACATAAAAGGCAAAGTTTGGGTCAATTTATATGGAAAAAGTCAAGCGTTCAAAAGCCCATGAAGGTATGAATTTCTTTGGGGCCACCCTCTAGGGTCATTTGACCCTTGACTTAACCTTTTGCGTGCAGGACTTTCTTAGGGGGGTGGTGACAGTTGGATTAGTCCTACCCAAAGAGACTCAGGATCCAATACAATGTCCATTCAGACTTGATCATAAAATAATAAGTCACCGGAAATATGTAATGTGATCGGTTGTAAAGCTTGCAATAGAGATGCAGAGATTAAGATTAAGAAATGGACTTTGGGTAAGTCGAATTTGTTCCACAGGGACAATGAGGATTCAAGGATTCATTCGGATAAAAATGCCAAAACAGAATTTAGAAACAAAAACATATTAGTTTTAAAAACAAAACAAAGTTGTAGTAGAAACTAAATTGAAATCTAAACAGAAAATAAAGATTGAAATTCTAAGAGAGAGGGATTAGAGAGGTCAAGTAAACCTTTGCAAGTAATCCATAGTGTAGATAAATTCTGAAATTAACTCAATCCATGGAGCAAGTCATTGCTCATGGATCGGAAGATGGATCAATTAAATTTTTGAAAGAAATTAGAAGCTATTCATGAAAATCCTAATATGATGGAGATTGCCCAATTTATATTCTGATTATTCACATAGCATAGCCATTCTTGAACTTATCTAAGTAATGGCTATCTAAGTTGGATCAGAATTATAAGTTGGATTACCTTAATCAGAATAGAATTTTCAGAATTAAAATATGTAAGCAAGCAAGAATTTAAATCTACACTAGAGGGATTAATTTGCTATGGCTTCCTTCACTTCTCTAATGAGAATTTAGCCAATCATTGCAAGCATTGTAATTGCAGAAAAATAATAAAAGAGAAAAGAGAGAATAGGTGAAGAAGATGAAGATGATGATCGATCCGAATTCTTCTTTTATAGCTCTCCCAACAATTTACAAAGAAAAAGAATTGAGCACTCTTGATGTTCTCACTACACTCAAGAGATCTCTCAATAGAAAATTATAGAAAATTAAAGAGAGGAACAATCAAAAATTGGAGAAGAAGAGAGCAAGGAGAGGGACCCTTCTCTAAAATCAACCCTTCAATTTATAACATTTGTATTCGGGTAATCGGGTCAACTTTTCGGATGATTTGCTTCGAACTACCCATTCAGTTACAACCACCGAAGTAATTGGAAGCTTCTGTGAAAATCTCGAGGACAAATTCCTCGAGATGACCGCGGCGCGGTCATGGCTAGCCGCGGCGCGGTGACGTGGCGCCCAAATCCTTCGAGGTTTTTCTGGATGCTTCCTTTCGGCTCGTGTATTGTAACCGTAATTGTTTCGCGATTTGTTAGCTTCCACGTGCGCTACAATTAACACTAATATATCATTAGCTCTATTAATTTGGATAAATAAAATAATTTTGCAATTATTTAAAGGAATTAACATTTATGCAATGGTAATCTTAATGCAATTAAGGTCCCAAAATCGAATAATTGGGACCTTATCATAATGTAAAGAGACTCAGGATCCAATACAATGTCCCGTTCCTATAAAATGGTTTAGGTGTCTACATGGCACAATTTGATTAGAAAATAAATACATTGATTAGGAGTCTCAAGATGTTAACAAGACCAACTAAAATGTGTCACGTAGACATCTAACTTATATATAGAATCGGGACACCACATGGGATCTTGACTTATGTAAAGAATTCAAGTCAATTTGTGTTTGGTTTAGAGGAAAAAAAATAAAACAGTACTTTTCCCATTTATGACAACAAATGCAACATTTTAGCCACATTAAATATTTAAACATGCAAGTTCATACATAGGGGCACGTTATTATAAATAACAAAGTCTGAGATCAAAGAAAGGATTAAGAAATGAAGGAGAAGGGACTAAGGTGTTGGGGAGGATTCATAAATTCAAACTGTTATGAATTATTCCATTTTGGAATTAAGGTAACCTCACTCACTCTCTGTTTCTTGTTTAGAAGGAATCTCCATGAAGCGAATTGAACGACTTAGATGGGTGGCGATTATCAGGCAATATAGATTAATTGCTAGAAAACATGTCCTGATCACTATGGATCTTGTATATATATCTCCATCAAAAATACATATTGAGATTGAGATGAGGGAAAGCACAACTTTCTAGAGATCTATTTTGCCTTAGAGTCATTATGATTAATGTCCCATATCTCTCACATCTAACTGTTTCTAATTAATTATTATAATTTCCTCGAATTATGGCTTACATGGAATGTATTTAGGTGTGGGTGGAGGGTTTCAATTCTCCACGCTGAGTTTATACGATTTGGATGCTTTATGAAATCTGCCTTGTATGGTCTTTTCATGATTATGGTTTCGTACTTAAACTAACCTAGCACGACTGCACCTTCTTAAAATTGTGGTGGTTTATTTCAATTTGTGAATAGTAGAACGGACAGTCCGATCAAAAATTTTGTTCTAAATAAGTTTGGAATTGAATATTAAAATAAATAAATAAAAAGAATCCATTGTTTTGTAATGAAAAAACAACGAATTTGTTGTTTGGCATTGAAGAAAGCAACAAATTCACTGTTCGGTATTGATTTATTTCTTCTCCAAAGAGTGCTAGATGGAATGAGTATATTTTTTTACATGACTTTTATATACATTTTTTGCTAATTTTTTTAAAAGTGGGTGTGGTATGTTTTTTTTTTTTTTTTTTTTGGGGGGGGGTGGGTTATGTAAATGTCTTGTATTTTGTTGTGCTATGCATAGCTGCTAGGGTGGAGCTCCCTACCCAAATTTTTTAAGGGGTATGAAAAGAGCAATCATGTAATATTTTTTTTTAAGGATTTTCTAATTTTGAGGGTTTTCTGTTTTGGTAACTTTCAGGTATATAAATAAATATCTCTAGGGTTGTAAAACAATATAAGAAAATAGTGATTATTCTTGTTATGTTCTGTGGACGTAGGCACATTGCCAAACTACGTAAATCCTTGTGTTTTGTGTGATTATGTTGTCTTTGCTATTTCGATTTTTCACAAAGGGGTTGGTAGAGGTATTTCTTTGCATTTTTTCTTTTCTGTTTCTCTCATATTAAACATATTCCTCTCTCTCTCTCTTCTCACACTTTGAATCCATTAAATCCAGTCAACTCTTGTTTCAATTGCATTGAAAAGAGATGGTAAATTAATCAACAATTTTGGTCGAAGAAAAATATCATATCTCGCTATAAGATTCGTCAAAGCTTCTAGTATTCTATCATATTTTGATTCGTACTATGTGTTGTGCAAAAGCGCGCAACGAAAAAAGCGAACTACGAGCAGGAAATTTAAAGCCAAAAAACAAAATAGAGAAAACAGAACAGAAGACACAATTTATGTGGTTCGGCAAGATTCTTACGTCCACGGGTAGCAATGACCAATCAACTATATCAAAACGAGATTTCTACAAACTTCTTTAGAAACCCCTAGTCCCCTGTTACACCCATTCTAATCTCTCTCTTGCGGTCTCATTTCTCACACAAAGAATGAATTCTAAAAAATACCTTAATCATATCATACGGGTCATTAACGGATCATCAAGAATTTGGGTTGAATTCATGACAACTCTCCAACACTATGTTGACAATCTTTTCTGAAAAACAAATTACATATATATGTTTTTTGGGTAATTGCATGTTGTATTGCTATAATGGGTCAATCAAGTATAATTATTATGTAGCGGAGCATCGCAAAATGAAAGAAAAAGCCATACTTGCATTGATATTGAAGACCCATACAAGCTTTATATGAATTCTATCAAAGAGAGGCTCGAAAAAGTGCTCCAACACACAAAGGTTGTAGTATCTATAGAGTCCCTCGGTTACTTCGCAATCTAAATGAAAATGCATATAACCGAGGAGGATTCATAAATTGAATCCGTAATGAATTATGCCATTTTGGAATCGAGGTAACCTCACTCACTCTCTGTTTCTTGTTTAGAAGGAGGAATCTCCATCAAACGAATTGAACGACTTAGATGGGTGGCAATTATCAGGCAAAAAAATAAATGAATTCATCGTTTTTGAATGGAAAAACAACAAATTTGTTGTTTGGCATTGAAGAAAGCAACGAATTTGCTGCTAGGTATTGAATTATTTCTTCCCAAAAGAGTACTAAATGGAATGAATATTTTTTTGACAAGTTGGGATCATATACACCCAGTGATGGAGGATTGATAAGCCATAATCCAAGGAATTCCTTGGATTATGGCTTATGTGGCGTGTATTGGAGATGTGGGAGGAGGGTTTCAATTCTCCACCTAGGTGCATACAATCAAGATTCTTTTTAACTTGGCTTTTATTCACTTTTTCTACTAAATATTTTACAAGTGGGTGTGGTGCAGTAATTTCTTTATTTTATTGCCTTTTATTTTAGGGACTGACTAGTTGCACACCACCCATTACCAATTGCACTCCATCACTTAAAAATTCTCCTTTGCACACCATTTGGATGATTACACTCCAAAAATAATAAAAAAATGTTGCACTCATCTTTTTTTTTTTGTTCTTCCTCAACTATGCCCAAAGAAATTATTGCTTATTCGGTAACTTTTACAATAAATTTTTTTTCGTTTGGGACAATGTTTACAAAATTATATTCTCTTGAAATATATAGGTTCAATTTAAACCTAAACAAAGATTAGAAAATCAATACTTTAATTAAGTTGGAGCAAAGAGAACACGAACAAAATCAATCACAAAACACGGTCAAAGTAGAGCACATGCAAATAATACAAAACTACAAGTTAAAATAAAGTTTAAATCCTAAAAGGTTGGAAATTTGGATTGCTAAGTAGTATATTAGAATAGAGGTTATAAAAATACCAAAAAAAAAAAAAAAACAAAAGAGGATTTTTTAAGGTTGGTGTGCAACCAACAATTAGTAGTGTGCAACTAATCGGCCCTTTATTTTTATTTATTTATTTTTTTTTTGGGGGTGTGTGTGTGAGGAGGGGGGAGGGTAGAGCTCTTCTATTAAACATATTACTCTCTTTTTCTCCCACTTTAAATCCATCAAACCCATTCAACTCTATCTAAATTTCATAAAAAGAGATGGTAAATCAATCAACAACGGTGGTCAACGAAAACTATCAATTCTCTAAGATTCATCAAAGCTTCTAAGTATTCTATAAGCCTGTTTTGTGGGGATGAATTAGGCCCATAGGCTTCTATAAGATAACCTGGAAACATAAGTTGCAGATGAGGATGAGTTAGGCCCATGGGCTTCTACAAGATAACCAGGAAACATAAGTTGGAGATGACGACATTCTCTTATTTATTTTTACAATCAACACTGTGGTACAGTTTGTTGGTTTGTTTTCCTTGAATCACTTAAAGAGATAGTGTGTTATATGACAAACATAATATGGGTCAATTGACTTGCTTTTGGGGTCAATGAACAAATAATTCTTGGTAGGTAGGTAGAGATGGTGTGTTATATGACAAACATAATATGGGTCAATTGACTTGCTTTTGGGGTCAATGAGCAAATAATTCTTGGTAGGTAGGTAGAGATGGTGTGTTATATGACAAACATAATATGGGTCAATTGACTTGCTTTTGGGGTCAATGAGCAAATAATTCTTGGTAGGTAGGTAGAGATGGTGTGTTATATGACAAACATAATATGGATCAATTGACTTGCTTTTGGGGTCAATGAGCAAATAATATGGATATATTTTATTCATGAAAAGTTAAATGTGATAGGTTTTACCTAACGAGTTTGAATCCAAAGTTAAAAAAAACTTATCCTAGATTCTGAAGAGTTTGTAAACAAAAGTTCTTTAGGAGGAGAATGAGAGGGTCTTTAATTTGAGGTTGAAGATAGTACAATTTAAGTCATTTCAATAACTGATGTGAAGGGGATGTATCAAGGGGTATCTTACATATTTAACTAAACTAGGAAGCACAGAATCAAGAAACAGGGAGAAGAGACAAGAGGGGTTAAGTTAAGGTGTGAGACATTTCTAATCTCAAATGTTCCTTTAAAACTAGTATTTTCCATGGGTGCATTGCAAGGATTGAGAGAAGGGGAGGATAAATTAGTAAACTGAGGTTAGGAGAGGTGAGGCTTCTTAACTTTATAGTTCTTCATGTCTCATTTAATTAAAGAGAAAGGGAGCTTTTTAATTTTTTTTCTCCATTTTTTTCTCTCTATTAAATGCAGAACCTCGGAATTAAAATATAAATCTCCAAAACTTTTAATTATAAATAAGAATACAAATTTACGAATAATTTCTTTACATTACAACACCCAATTTGTATGAATTTGGAGTGACCTCAGCAGGGGACATAGGGTGAGACACCTTGACGTGGTGGCGCGTGCATGTCTATAAATGAGTTTTACTAGTATCTCAAAGAAAACACATCTACCGACATGCACTTGTCACTACGTCAAGATGCCCCCTGTGTATCTCCCACTGAGGTCACTCCAACATTAATGATCCATATAAGAAATTCCTTGGATTATGGTTTATGTGGCGTGTATTGTGGTGTGGGAGGAGGGTTTCAATCCTTCATCCTGTGTGCATACAATCCAGACTTTTTTTGACTTGGCTTTTATACACTTTTTCCACTAAATATTTTAAAAGTGGGTGTGATGCAGTAGTAATTTCATTATTTTATTGCCTTTTATTTTAGAGACTGACGAGTTGCACTCCACCCCTTACCAATTGCACTCCATCACTTAAAAAATTATCCCTTGCACACCATTTGGATGATTACACTCCAAAATAATTACAAAATGTTGTACTCCACTTTTTTTTTTTTTTTTTTTCTTGTTGTTCTTACTCAACTATGCCAAAAGAAATTATTGCAAGTTCGGTAATTTGTACAAGAAATATTTTGTTGTTTTAGAATCATTTTTATAAAATTATGTTCTCTTGAAATATATAGTTCAATTTAAACCTAAACAAAGGTTAGAAAATCAGTGCCTTAATTAAGTTGGAGCAAAGAAAACACGAACAAAATCAATTATAAAACACGGTCAAAGTATACTACGAGCAAATAATACAAAACTACAAGTTAAAATCCTAAAAGGTTGGATATTTGGAGTGCAAGTAGTATGTTAAAATAGAGGTTATAAAAATACCCCCCCCCCTCCCCCGCCTAAAAAAAAAAGATTTTTTAAGGTTGGTGTGCAACTAATCAGCCCTATTTTATTTTATTTTTTGTGGGGGTGGGTAGGTGAGGGTGTGTCCTTGCACTCTCTCTTCAATGTCTCTCTTATTAAACATATTATTCTTTTTTTTCTCCCACTTTGAATCCATTAAAACCCATTCAACTCTATCTTAAGTTCATCAAAAGAGAAGGTAAATCAGTCAACAATGTTGGTGAACGAAAATATCAAATCTTTAAGATTAAAGATTCATCAAAGCTTCTAGTATTCTATAAGCCGATTTTGTAAAGATGAGTTAGGCCCATGGGCTTCTACAAGATAACCTGGAAACATAAGTTGGAAATGATGAAGATGATGACATTCTTTTATTTATTTTTACAATCAACAAACTTCCTTGAAAAGAGAGTGTGTAATATGTAACACATAATAATGGGTCAATTGACCTGCTTTTGGGGTCAATGAGCAAATAATTCTTGGTAGGTTGGTAGCTGGTTATTAATTTGGGAGATCCTCAATGATGTCAGTAGCTAATCTTATTTGATGTTCGGTTTAATGGAAAATATTTACCAAAAAAAAGTGAGAAAGATTGAGAAATTAGAGGAAATAATTACAAAATCAGTAGTAGCTACCATGGATAGATTATTTTGAAAGTATTAAAAAGAATTGTCTGAGGGTACTTCTATAATTTTGAAAAGCTTTTTTTTTTACTACATTGACCGCTCATCTTTGTGGCATCCAAAAATGTGATCGGAATTTCGATTATACGAGTCGAGACGTCAAAAACGAATTTTAGGATTTTCTGAGATGGCGGTACATGTGACCGTGGGATAAGTCCCACTAGAAGGGTGAGGGTGAGGATACCCGCAATATAAAATAAATTAATAAAAATTAAATATGATTCAAGACTTTGGTTTTAAAACTTGTTTTGACATCTCGACTCGTCCATGAAACAGATCATATCATGGCTTTAAATCTTGTCCGAGTCAAAGTTTTGAAAAACCTAAACTTGGATGATATTTTTTCATACTAACTAAAAAACATACCATTCAAGAGTAGGTTTTCCATGTTTTGCCAAAAAATGGCTCTTCAATAGCCGCTCCAAGTTTGTTTTTGTAAATTTGAAATTTTTTTATCTTTTATTAAAGTAATATTTAATTAAGATTTAAAAAAGAAAAAAAAAAAATCCACTTTCATCTTTGGTCCTATTTAGAGATTTCTAAATCCCTGATCCTACTACATGGCATTCTGACCATATTACTTGAAGAGATGTGATGATATCTTTATCCACCGTTGTTATAAGGAGCGGTTCAGCAACCCTAAAGTTTGCCAAACATTTTTCAAAACATGAGTTAGAAGTTTTAGAATGAGCTGATTTTTTGTGAGGATGATCTCTATGATGAGGAGATCATCCTCTCCAAAAATCAGCTCATTTTGTAATTTCTAACCTTAGTTTACAAATTGAAGAATCGTGAACCATCCAATTTTTGTAAATCAAATCCTTATGACTTAGAAATTCTTGTGGGGGCAATTAAGAGAGAAAAAAAATAAATGGGCTCAATAGTGATATTTTTATCCACCATTATTATATGTCACAATAGCTCTTAAATTCTTAGGACTTTGAAAATTCTTGTGAGGGCAAGTTCCTTCACTACCTCATTGTAAATCTACCCCTAGGATAACACATCATCAATGATTTTATTATAAATTCATTGTGAAAAAAATCGAAGTAATGGAGAACCGAAAAACAAGATGCAATCACACACACACAAGCACATGTAATTATTGTTGAATTAAACAAAAGAGAACAGAGAATAAAATCATACTCAAAACACAAGGATCTACGTAGTTTGGCAAAATTGCCTAATCCCATGGGTGGTGATGAATATATCTTATTGATGAAGTCACAAAAAACAACACAATTTTTGGTTTTTTGAAGTAAAATATATAAGATTCTTGGGCTTCTAACATATTTTCTATCACTGAAAAATAATTCCATCATTGAAAATAAGGGTCTGTCAACCCTCGAAACCCCCACACACTACCACAAACTCGAGTCTTGAATACCCCAATCTGACCAACTTGACATTAGGGCCAAAACCAACGACAATTTAAATGATTCCATTAGAATTGAGATGCATCCACGGATCCACACCAATTCTACTAAGAAGAGAAAACTCTTTATTATAGATTACACCCTTTTACCCAATAATGAGAAGTATATATCCCCCAAGAGACATAGCTACAGTTTTATATAGTAGTGAGGTTTAACATAATAGTGAAATTATGAAAATATCCTTTGTTATGATGAACAGTACACCTTTGTTGCGACCCAAGGCTCCACAAACCACAGCTGTTATGACTGTAACTTATTGACTTTTACTGTGAATTTAATATTTATAATTGGATCAAGAAAAAATTTATCATATTGTATTTTCAAATCTTACTAAGGATCGCTGGGCCCACACAGACTATCAAATTGGTAATCCAATACTACAACCTTCTAGATTTCATGGAAAAACTTATATTCAAAAGAAAATAATTAAAAAATATATCCTTTTCGAACTTGCTCGAAGGTGTTGAAAATTGATGGTCATTGAACTCCCAAAATTAAAATTAAAATTCAATGGTGAAAATTAACTTTTTTTTTTTTTTTCTTTTAAAGTTCATAGAACTTTGTCCTTTATTACCTTATGACATCAGATAATGTTTTTGGATAATACAAGTGAAGTGATTAGGATCCACTCCAAGGTATGTTAAGTAACAAATTAACCATACCAATTTGAATTTTATGATATGGATCCCCACTCCATAGTTTCGTGGGTAACAAATTTGAAAAATAAGGTTTGGTGGGTAACAAGTGAAGAAGAGTAAGCGATAGTCTCACATCATCTGGATATCATGACTTTGGACTATGTATAAACCCAGAGCAGTCCTCACCTTAAAAGTCGATTTTGTGAGGATGAGTTAGTCCCATGGGCTTTTACATGATATCAGACGGGTAACCATAGGCATGTATGAGAGACGTTACACATGAGGGGAAGTGTGAGCATAGTCCCACATCGTCTGGATATCATGACCTTGGACTATATATAAATTTACCAAGAGCATTTCTCACCTCACAAGCCAATTTTGTGAGGATGAGTTAGGCCCATGGGCTTCTCCAAGATAACATGAAAACATAGTTGGAGATGATGACATTCTTTTATTTATTTTTAAAATCAAGGCCGGTATAGTTTGTTGGTTTGTTTTCCTTGAACCACTTAAAAAGAGTGTGCTATATGTAACACATAATATGGGTCAATTGACCTGCTTTTGGGGTCAATGAGCAAATAATTCTTGGTAGGTTGGTAGTGTTATTAATCTGGGAGATCATCAATGATGTCAGTAGCTAAATCAGTAGTAGTTACCATGGATAGATTATTTTGAATGTATTAAAAAGAATTGTCTAAAGTGTACTTCTATAATTTGAAAAACTTTCTTTTTTACGACATTGACCGCTCATCTTTGTGGCATTCAAAAATGTGATCGGAATTCTATTGATGAAAAATCAGTGGTTTTACCTAACGAGTTCGAATCCAAGGTTAAAAAAAAATTATCTTAGATTTTGAAGAGTTTGTAAACAAATGTTCATTAGGAGGAGAATCAGAGGGTCTTTAATGCGAGGTCGAACATAAGAAAATTTAGGTCATTTCAATAACTGATGTGAAGGGGATGTAAGAAAGGAGTATCTTATATAAATTCTACAAAACTAGGAAGGACAGAACCAAGAAATAGAGAGAAGATACAAGAGGTGTTAAGGTGTGAGACATTTCTAACCTCAAACGTTCCTTTTAAACTAGTATTTTCCATGGGTGCATTGCAAGGATTGAGAGAAAAGGAGGATAAATTAGTAAACTGAGGATAGGAGAGGTGAGGCTTCTTAACTTTATACTTCTTCAAGTCTCATTAAATTAAAGAGAAAGAGAGCTTTTTAATTTTTTTCTTTCTCTATCAAATGCAGAACCTCGGAAAATTTCGGTCTAAAAGCCATTTTTAGAGTACAAGACAGAACTTGCATCCCTGAAAATGCTATGTGAGTGAACTTTATCTCCTTTTTTATGTGAAATAATATTGTTTTTAAGTTATAGATGTCTCTCAAATCAACTTTGGCATAGGAAAGCAGACTCACATCTTCCACTAATTTAACAAAAACAATTTATTTATTTTTTTTATTTTTTTTCCTTTGTAGTTTGGATTTGATGCAGGTGAGTTTAATCGAAACGATTGAAATTTTGAAATTAAGAAGAGAATTCTAAGAGGATATTGCCTAAGAGGAGATTAATTCCGATAGTCGATTTTCATGTGTGGCTTGTGATCTAAGCCACAACAGATTCCTATTGGAGCATCAAAATTTATAAACTAAAGAAAATCCTATTAATTCTGGTCTTAATAATCCTTCCTCAAGTAAAGAATGAGTTAAATATTTGCTATGTTGAAACAAGGATAACCTGACCAAAGTGCTTTAATAAAGATTTTAGCTACTTCTATACTTGGGAAAGCAGATAAGAACTCACTCCCAATGACAAAGGACTTGGCTTCCAACAGAGTGGAATAGAAGAACAAAATTTGTTTAGTTGATCCCAAATCTATGGAATAAGGTTTTGTTATTGTCAATGAACTAATTAATCCCTAAAGTTAAAAAAGAATGAAAAAAGAATATTGTTTAAAGAGAGGACTGATGAAGGTTAGGTGGGGTCAGCCCAAGGCTTTTAAATATCGTTCTCTATCACCTATATGCTATATCCAAATCAATCTTGCAAAGTGCTCCATATCTCTATCTGTTTCAAGTAAGTCTCTCTGACTCTCTCCTTCTCTAATTTTTTTATAATTAAGTCTCTCTTAAATGAATGAACACTTACTATATAGAGAACAGAGGTTTGTTGTTTTGAAAGTTATGCGCTAAGCTGATGAACCATTGACACGATGCCATGTGTACTAAAAAAAAAAGCACTTAACTGCTCATAAATTTTTCTCAGTAACCTATCACTTTTGCTCGGCGTCATGCCATTGGTTCATCAGCTTAGCACATCAACTTTCAAAACAGCAAATCTCAGTTCCTTAATATATCAGTCTACCTGCCTCATGTAAATGCTTAATGGGGTACCTTTTTTTTAGTCACCCAGTAATATTAGACACACCTGGTGACTATATGGCCCTGCTTGGTACACAACAAATCATTTGCACTGCAAATGGCTTGTTATGAATGATTGAAATTTCTTGCGAATCATTTTTTTGTGATTTGTTGATCTTTGCAATAAAAAATTTCATTGTGATTTTGCAAATGATTTGCGCTACTTTTAGTGCCACAAATCATTTACCGAAATTTCTTAAGAATCTAGGTGATCCATGCAAAGTTTTTGAAATGCAAATCATTTGTATTGTGTACCAAGCACCAGTAAAATTTATTTCAGAAAATTATTTGCATTCGCAAATGATTTGCAGAGTACCAAGCAGGGCCTACATATATCAAAAAATTAACTTAATCCATCCAAGATAGTTAAATTTGAACATTGTTCAATGAAAATTCTAAAATATGGGTGTTTTAGAGTCTTGGGGATAACCCCTGTTGTAAAATTTAATTAAATGGAACTTCTATCAAAGAAGGACCCTATTGTATCTGCATTTCCTTAAATTTACCTTTATGCAGTCTTTTTCATACTTCTCCTTTCGGTTGAGTGTATATTTTCCTCCACTCTCGGGTGTGCCATACCAAAGTTAAGCCCTATGACCCTCTTATATTCATAGCTCCTCCTCTTTAACAGATGGGTCTTTTGCAGTAGTTGGTTGGTTAACATGGAATCAGAACACTAGGTTCATATAAGTCATGGGTTCCATTCTTTCCATACTTATGGGTGAGGGGGAGTGTTGAGTGTATGTGTGTGATCATACCCCAGTTTAGCTCCTTCACCCTCTTATATTAATAGTTCTCCCCATGTCTAACATATTAGTCTTTTGGAGTGGTTGGTTTGCTAGCAATGAATGACATAAAAAAAAAAACAAAAAAAACTAAGTAATCATTAGTACATAAAGATCATATTTGATAACCAAAAAAAAAAAAAAAAATCCATTATATTTTAGGGATTATCACCTATGTAATCTAAATATTTAAAAAATGCATATGACATGATAATTTGAAAATCTTGCAAACCCTGTTTTGTACTTTCCCCTTAAAACATTGTCTTAATTTTGACATATATTAGTTACATTGATTTATGGATTAGGAAAAGAACACCCAACCTAGTTTACTCAGCCAAGTTTATGACTGCAAACTTGGTTGGCTTTGCCGTGTTCACATCAACTTGGTCTATATTTTCATATACCCAATGAATCATCTTGAACTTTTGACTATCTCGTATCTTTCATTAATTTAGGGGAACAATTTGATATGTAGTAAGGTTGATACTTGGTAACGATGCAGGTAAGTTTGATCAAAACGACTAATTGGTTGAAATTATAAAGATAATTCTAAAGACCATCACGCACAACAGAGGGATGGCTAGTAGCTGTAGTGTAACAAAACAAAATGAAATAGGAGACTATACTGCAATTGACATTGATGAAGATCCGACAGAGTGGTCTGTGGTTTCTATCAAAGAGAAGCTCAAGAAACTGTCTCCAACAACACGCCCAAAGCATTGTATCAACAGGATTCCTGAGAGTATTCGCAAAGTAAATGAAGATGCCTATACCCCTCAAATACTCTCAATTGGACCATTACATCATGACAAACCAAATCTGAAAGCTATGGAAGAGCATAAATGGTGGTACATGAATGACCTACTTCGTCGATCACCAGGAGAAAGTTTGGTTGTTTGCGGCAAAGCCATTATGGCATTGAAAGAAGAAGCTAGAAATGCTATGCAGAGACCATTGATCTTGGTCAAAACAATAATTTTGAAGAAATGATGTTACTTGATGGTTGTTTTATAATAGAATTCTTCTTAAAGTGCTTAAAAGAAGATTTGAGAGACAAAGATGATCCCATATTTAATGTTACTTGGATGCTCATACCTCTCAAACATGAGTTGCTAATTCTTGAAAACCAAATTCCATTTATTGTCCTCGAGACTTTATATGATCGTTTAGTTCAGCATGTGCAACCTTCTCGCTCCTTTGTTGAACTTACCTTGGATTTCTTTGCTCAGTCTTTCGACATTATTCCAATGAAGTTAGGAGAGAAGTCCAATCAATGTTGGCATGGAATCCACCATTTACTCCATCTCTTCCACCATTGCCTCCCATTGCAGTCTTCGGCGGTTTTGTATGTGGATTACTTACAATGTGTGACAGAGTTGAGACGAGGGGGAATCACTTTTAGGAAGGGTGAATCTCACAACTTATTAGACATTAAGTTTTACCCTGAAGATGGAGTTCTAGAAATCCCAACTTTACGCATTGAAGACGATACCGAGAGGATCTTTAGAAACCTCATTGCTTTGGAGCAGTGTTCCCAGGGAATTACCCAGCACTTTACATCTTATGCTACCATCATGGATATGCTTATCAACTCCAAACAAGACGTAGAGCTGCTTCAACAACGAAGAATCATAATTAACTGGTTAGGAGACGAGGAAGAAGTTTCAGTTCTCTTCAACAAACTGGGTAAGGGACTTGCTGTAGAACAGTTCTATTTCGGTAAGCTTTGCAAGGAGATTGATAAATATTATAATACACCTTGGCACAAAAGGAAGGCAACCTTGAAGCGTGTCTATTTCAACAGTCCATGGGCATACTTTTCATTCGGTGCTGCCATTGCTGTCCTCCTTCTAACTTTCTTACAGACTGTTTTTTCAATCCTTTCTTATGCTCATGATAAGTCTAAGGGTTGATACCCATGCTTGTACTTTCAATTATCTTTATATGAGAAATAATTATATCATTTCTTGTTCTTTTCATATACATATATAAAATTTGTTTACTAAAACAAAATAGGACATAAAGAGAAGAGAAAAAGACACCCTCCCCCCCTCGTTGCTCCTATTTTATTTTTTCTACAATCTACAAAAACATAGAAAAGGTGAATTAATGAAAAAAAGAACAGGAATAAAATCCAACTTAATTTCTTTTATTTTGGGGGCACAAACTTTATTTCAATTATTTGTTTTTATGTAACAGTGCCCAAAGATGGTGACAGATCGATCGGACCAGATTTGTAGTAAAATCTGTTCAATTATTGAACCACTGATTATTGTGAATTTCATCTTATTTTATTTGTTAATTTGTGAAATATATTTAAATGTAATGTATAAAAAAAAAGTTTATTTTCTTTTAATAAATGAGAACTTGTTCAACCAAATTGAAATGAGGCCATGGTTTTAAAACTAGGTTTCACATCTTTTCCATGCTAGATACCGAGTCGTTCTGGACAAGTTTTCTAATGTGTTTGAGATGTTTAGTTCAAAATTTTGAAAATGGGATTTTAAATCTCATCTGAAAAATTGATTTGTCCGTCTGTCTACTCCATGCCTAATACCTAGACGACTCGAGCGATACGTCGTGGTCTCAAACGAGTTTTGAAACCATGAATAGGGTGGACCATAGGTTGATCATTTGTGCAAATTTTCTATCCAATCATCTATTCTGTACTGTTATTTAAAATATTGATGTGTAAATTTCTCTAATTTTTTTAATTTTATTTTATTTGAGCCAGTGATAAGCCTAAGCAGCAAACTGAAAAGATTTTAATCAAACTAGTAGGTAGCATTAGCAATCCCACATGTATTAAAAAAATAGTATTGAATTATTTTATAATTACTTAAAAAAATTATTTCAAATAAATAACCTTGAGTGTTTATAACATTTTATTATTTAATATATTATAGGAATCTTTTTGTAATTTAAAATTTTCAGGTAATTGTAAAGATATTTTGATAAAGTATATTTTCATGATCTTAGAAATCTAATGTTACAGGTTCGTGGGATTGTAATTTTATATCGTAAAGATTTTTTTAATTTAAATATTAATGAATTTCATTTTGAAGATAACATAATAAAAAAATTATTTATGTAATTTGAAAATATTAATTAACATGATTTTTAAGTTGTGGACCGAAAATGACCTTCATAATGGTAAATTTAAATTAAATCCAAGGGCATTTTGGTCTTTCAAATTTTGACATCAACAAACACCTATTTCCTCTCTAATTACAGTAGTAAAGATAATAACTGATCGTTATGTCATTTAATAAATAAATATCTGATTTTGTCTAGTTAGTGATGGGCCAGGCTATTTGAACTTGGGCTTAAACCCCCCCCCCCCCCCCCCCCCCGAACAAATTTTGGGTGGGATTACTAGAGGTAAGTGGGTCCGTATGAATTTATGGGTTCATGGATATAATTTGTATGGGCCTAGTTATTGTTAGGCCCATATAACAAATGGGCAAGGCCTAAGCATATAAATTCATACCTCTGTGCTGGGGTTCTGACTCTGTATAATTGGGCCTATCATGATCTGGAGCATATTTCATCATCATCATTGAGTGGAATCGCACATAATCTAAATCGAAAACATGGAACCTCAATATACGGATATTATATTATCACTCTTGAGATTCATATAAGAGATGATTTGAAATTGGCTAGTTGATAATTCGAGGGACAAACCGATTCCTTGTAAATTCTGTCTATTTTATTCTGACATTCGTCATTTTATTGTATGGGGCAATCAAACTTGTTTAGGTAAATCTCGAGGAATACATAGCTGCCGGGAATTACCCTTGTTCCTTCCAAGTTCTCCTTGATTCTCTGTTATTAATGATGATAGTCGCTACACTTCACGAGTCCTGAGAAACCAACATATCTACTATGACAATCAAGTTAGTCAATATTTTTGACTCAGGATCCAATATGGTGTCCCATTACTATAATAAAGGTTAGGTGTCTGTTACGTTTTTGTTGGAGTTTGAAAATCCTAGGGTTCTTAACCAAGTCGTACACGCATCCCAATGTAGTTGAACTCCAACAAAAATGTGCCACGTAGACACCTAACATTGTTATAGGAGCGTGACACTGTTCTGGATTGTCAAACTATTCTATACAGTACATCAAGATTATGGTTAGCATCACATACCATTTTCATGTTGGGGTAATCTAAAAAAAAAAAAAGAAAAAACCCTAAATTAAATATTATTTTTTAATAAAGATATGATTTTTCAAAATTAAAAAAACAAACCTGGAACGACTATTGAAGAGCTGTTTTTTTTGGCAAAACTTAAAAAGCAAAACTCTTGAATGGTAGAGTTTGGCAAGAGTAGGTTTTTCAAAAACCTTGATTCAGACAAGATTTAAAATCATGACCTGCTCTTCTTCACAGACAAGTCAAGACGTCAAAATGAATTTTAGGATTTTCTGAGAGGGGGATTAGTCCCTTCTGAAGGGTGAGGACACCCGCAATATAAAAATAAAGTAAAAAATAAATAAGACTGAAGACCTTGGTTTTAAAACTCATGTTGACATCTCGACTTGTCCATGAACGATATCCAGTCATGGCTTTAAATCTTGTCCGAGTCAAGGTTTTTGAAAAACTTGAAAAACCTACACTTGAAAACATACCGTTCGAAAATAGGTTTTCCAAGTTTTGCCAAAAAATGGCACTTCAATAGCCGCTCTAAGTTTGTTTAATTTAGACTTAAAAAAGGAAGAAGATAAAATTCCCCTTTCATGTTATATGTAGAGTTTTCTAAATCCCAGACCCTACTATATGGCATCCTGGCTAATATTACTTGAAGAGATGTCCAAATATGTCATTTTTCAAACGTACCCTATATAGTGAACACTACGCACTGGAAGGATGAGCCCGTCATTGGTTCAATATAGAGTAATCAATTATAGAAAGAAATAAATCAATTTCTATCTAACTTCAAAAGGTCAAAACATAAAGTATTTGTGATTTCTCTCTAATGTAATTACCATACATTCAATTGAAGGGAAGGGGGAGAGTAGTAAGGAAGGTAAAATCAAATCATACAAGAGAAGTTGATTGTACATTATGGGAATCTAGCCCCTTAAAGCTTTACTAATGGGTCAGGTTCAAGGGACATATGAGAAAAACATATGTAAAAACAATGTAACATTAATAAAATTTTAAAATATGGGTTAGAAGTTTCGGATTGAGCTGATTTTTTGTGAGGATGATCTCTATGATGGGAAGATCATCCGAAAAAAAAATCAGTCCAATCTAAAACTTCTTAAATGTTATTTTTAAACTAGTATTTCCATGGGTGCATTGCAAGGATTGAGAGCTAGTAAACTGAGGTTAGGAGAGGTGAGACTTCTTAACTTTATAGTTCTTCAAGTCTCATTTAATTAAAGAGAAAGGGAGCTTTTTAATTTTTTTTCTCCATTTTTTTCTTTCTCTATTAAATGCAGAACCTCGGAAAATTTCGGACGAAAAGCCATTTTGGAGCACAAGACAGAACTTGAATCCCTGCAAATGCCATGTGAGTGGACTTTGTCTCTTTTTTTATGTTAAATAATATACTTTTTGAGTTATAGATGTCTCTCAAATCAACTTTGGCATAGGAAAGCAGACTCACATCTTCCACTAATTTAACAAAAACAATTTTTTTTTTTTTTTTCCTTTGTAGCTAGGAGACAATAAAAGAGGAGATCACACTTCCATCGACATTGAAGATGCATACGAGAAATCTATGGACTCTATCAAAGAAAAGGCCATTCGCATGCAGAGACCATCCGCTTCAAAAGCAATAAGTTTCTAGAAATGATGCTACTTGATGATTGTTTTATACTAGAATATCTCTTTAAATGCTTATTTAGGACGTTGAGAAACGAAGAAGACCCCTTATTCAATACACCTTGGATGGATAATGCTGTCCAGCGCGACTTGCTATTGTTTGAAAATCAGATTCCATTTACCATCCTCGAGTCTTTATATGATCGACTAGCAGTAGGGGTTATGTCACCTTCAACCTCATGCTCCCTTGTGGAACTCACCTTGCTTTCCTTTCAATCGATTTTGAGCATTGATCGTCGTTCACTTTCAAAGTCGAAGTGTGAATCCCTAAGTGGCAAACATTTACTCGATCTTGTGCGCAATTTTTACCGTCGAAAGAATCCCACCTTTAACCATCCACGACGGGACAGAATCGTTCTTTAGAAACCTCATTGCTTTGGAGCAATGTTGCCATGGTTTCCTCATCAACTCCACACAAGACATCAAATTACTTCTAGGTAAAAGAATTATAACCAACCTCTTGGGTGATGACGAAGCTGTTAGAGTTCTCTTCAACAATCTTTGTAAGGAAGTTGCCACAACTGATTTCTATTTCACTGAGCTCTTCGATGATGTGGATGCATATTATCAGATCCCTCGTCACAAATGGAAAGCAATCTTGAAGCGCAATTATTTTAGTAATCCATGGACAATCATTTCACTCATTGGTGCCATTATTCTACTCATTCTCACGATTGTGCAGACTGTATTTTCAGTCCTTTCTTATTAGTTCCCCAATTAATCATGGATTTTGTCATTTTGGTTAGAGTATTAGTTAATGTTGCATTGTATTGATATGTATGGAGTTATATCGAATCATGTTTGATGTTAATTAGGATTAGATTACGTTATTTAGTATCAAAACTACGTGCACTACCTCTGTTTCTTCGATCCTTCTAGTAGAATATCTTTGGAGATCAATATTATCTCTGCTCAATTAATTTATTAAAAACTCTTTATCGGTATCACAGCATTGACAACCAGATTTGTTAATTAACAAATAAGGGGTTACCAGTTACAAGCATAGTCAAACAATTATGACCAAACATCCGCAATTTAATCACTGATATTAAGAGTTGTTGATATAGATACCAGTTATTAGAAAACAATTGCAATCGAAACAAGAAAACGAATTGAAAATCAAACACAAGGTACAATCACACAAAGAAATACAAAGATTTTACGTGGTTCTTTCTAGATTGAGTTATATGTTCACAGATCACACCAATTTCACTATGAAGAAAAACTCACAGTTACAGATTATACCCTTTCATAAAACAAGAAATATATAAATACCTCGGGAAATCCAACAAAGATTTCATATAATATTAGTGCAAATTACGAAAATACCCTTAAAAAATTTCTTCATAAAAATACATAAAATTATTTAAGCTTGACCAACGTGAAAACATGACTTGACTTACCGTACCTCCTTGTTCACCAATAGTATCACCCTCCACAAACCCAATAAGAAGTAACCAATATATTGCAAGTTTCTTCTTCAAAGAACATGCGTTAGTGAGAGATAGTATTAATTTATTTTGCATTGTTAATCAGTGATAGTAGATCAAATAGATAGTACACATTTACTGATCTGATTTACGGTACCATTAAATTAACATTTGGATCGTATGGTCTTGAGTGTCTCCGTACAGATCGCTACAACAACATAGTTACGACTATAAACCTACTTCATACTATAGTTTTATGGGAATTTTAGTAATACCCCTGAAGAATTGGAAATATTACGTTTAACTCCTGCAAGCAAAAACGAAATATTAGGTTAGCCTGAAGTGAAAGTCAACCTCCATTTCATATACGAATCCTTTGATAAATCTAGAGAACTTCTATTGGCACTCCAACCAAATTTAAAAATTAAAAATTTAATAAGGTGAGAGTATCATCCTCTGGCACTTAAGGAAACTATTGTACAAAATCCCAATTGACTAGAATGAGTTTTAGCGACTCAAACAAGATTTTCAAAATATCGCCCCTGTAATCTTGTTTATCTCGTAAGATTTCGCATATGTGAGACACTTAGTCTATCCGTCTCGGATGAGATTTAAAACCATAATTGGTGGCAACTCAACTAATAAAAAACACATCAATATTTGTGATTAATTATTTCACTTGCAAAATAATGAGACCTTTAATCATATAAAAATTTTCTTTGCTTCTAACTATCTGTAGGATTGGATGAGAATTTTCATGATTTTTTCAATAAACTTCAACAAACGCCATATAGTTAGACGCCACCATTAGATTACCTACTTTTATTTAAATAAAATAAAATAATTATGATTTAATAATTAATTAATTTTCCCATTAAAAAATAGAGTCCTAATGGTATGACTCACGAGTAAATGACTCCATGACGTGACAAGTTCGGGTACCAAAGATCTGATTGCCTTGGGATACACGGTTCCACTTCCCAATAAAAAGGGTATCCCAAGGGAATGATGTATCCTGAGGCATACAAATCTACGGTTCCCAAACTTATCCTCGTCATTGAGTCATTTGATTATGCCACCTGGCAAGTCATATTATCGGGACTCTTTAAAAAATGACCTTGAGACATTATATGTTATAGATACATATGCAATCCACATTGGATTGGGTCATCAAGGTTAATCCCGAACTGTTCCAATAGATTGTCAGATCACGTTCTTGGGTCCAAAATCAATCAACTGGACCCAATAACTGGTTCAAGACTAGATAATATTGGATCGGAATTAATTGTATTATTGGGCTAACCTAGACCATTGAAAGCTTTAATTGTGCTACATAAAGGCAGAGTTGGAGTCAACATATGTGGAAAAAGTCAAGTGTTCAAAACCCGACAAAGCAATGAATTTCTTGGGGGCCACCCTCTATGGTCATTTGACCCTTGACACATCTTTGCGTTTGTGCGTGTAGGATTTTTGAGGGGCGGTGCATGTGACAATTGGATAAGTCCATTAAAACTTAATCATAAAATAATAAGTCACTAGAAATATGTAATGTAAAGAGACTCAGGATCCAATACGGTGTTCCGTTCGTATAAAATAGGTTACGTGCCTACGTGGTACATTTTGATTAGGAAATAAATACATTGATTAATACTCTCAAGATGTTTAAAAGACCAATTAAAACGGGCCATGTAGACATCTAACCTATTATATAGAAATGTGAAACCGCATGGGATCTTGACTTATGTAAAGAATTCTAGTCAATTTGCGTTTGGTTAGAGGAAAGAAAATATAACAATACTCTTTTGATTTATGACAACAAATGCAAGACTTTAGCCACATTAAATATTTAAACATGCAACACTACGTCATATTTCACAAAAAACGACGGGCCAAAGCCGTCGTTTTTTTAAGAAAAATGACGGCCCCCGCCGTCGCAAGAGCAGTTGTATAAATAACGAAGTTGTTTTTTGTGAACGACGGTTGGTACGCGTCAACCAAGTGGTCTAAAAAACGACGGTCATGGTCTGTAAAAAAAAAAACGACGGCTCAAACCCGTCATTTTTTTGTCGATTTTAAATTAAATTAGTAGATATTAACGACGGCTTAAAGCCGTCGTTTTTTGGTAGAACTTTTTTTTTTTTTTTTTTTTTTAATATTTTAGCCAGTATTGTTTGTTATTTTTATTATTTTTCACCTAAAAAGAAAATGACAATTTTCATTGGACAGAAAATTAAAATCTAACAAAATAAATAAATACACCAAAGAAACAAAATTTTACATTTTTCAAATGGAAACATATTCATTCAAAATTTATATGTGCAATCATAGTCCAACATGCCCCGTTTTCATGGTATCGATTTTAATATACATCCCAATGTTTAAAGAAGTTTTTCAAAAAATATCTTCCACCAACTTCACTTCACTTGTAGAAATCAAAACCAACATATGTCTTTCTCGGTCCTTGGAAGAATGACGCAGCGATTCATATTGCTACCTGTAACTCTTTTACTTTCTCTGCTATTTGGTCAGGCTTGGCTCAGCAACAACATTCTCAATCTCAATCCCAACCTCCTTAGCAATGGAATGTGTCGTGCCCCAATTGTCACTTGTCACCATAATGCTCCTCACATTCATGGACTTGAGAATGGATATAACATCTCGAGCGCCCGGTTTTAATGGATCGGGTATGGCTATTACTCCAACTACCTGCCCATCAACCAAATAACCTGAAAATATGAAATATTAATTATTGTTCAAGACTTGAAACAAAATAATACATCGACCAAACAAGAAAGAGAGGAAAAAGTTATATTCTTACCAGAGGCACAAAATACTTCGAGATACGATCAGCAAACTTCTGCACAGGAGCTTTGGCCATCTGTGCAGATTCGACAAGTCGAACAATCTGTGACAGAGCACTCTCAGAGCCAACTCTTGTAACCTGAACATGTAACACCCCGTTCTCATTCAAAGTCCCTCCTATCACCGTATCTCCTTTCCTTTTCGCCACTGGTCGGGCTTCTCCTGTTATCCGACTGGTGTGAGGAGAGGTGTAAGCCTCAAGGCTGAAGGCAGTACTAAGTGTAAGCCTTATTTAGAAGGCAAAACAATTCTACAAATCATGAAAAATCCAAAGAAATTAAATGTACACCCATGAACAATGTAGCTTGGATCTGTGATTTATTTCAATGCAAATCTCAAGGCATCACATCTCAAAGCTTAGAGATTTGCACCTAAGAAAACAGAAAAAACGAAAAATTCACATATTCAATAATCTCTAACCTAAGACCTTTGACCATGGCTGCTTCTCCAATAATGGTGCACTAAAGAAAGAAAACAAAACCACATTAACTTTTTGATGGTGATGACTCGCAATTCGTTGGATAGAAAGAAGATTCGTGGATCGAACTTTACCGTCGATTCAATGCTGACAAATAGCTGCACAACCACCCAGATTGACTCTTCCAATCCAATGGTTGAGAGTGAAACAGCTCTTCGTTATTATTTCGTGTCAGCAGCACTGAATACTTTCTCAAAGCCTTTTTCCAGCACCTATTCTTTTTCCAAAAAGAGTTGCCACCATTAGTATCACTCAATCAGCCACTCCTACCACTAATTTCTTTTATTTTTGCTCATCCGTTAGTGTTTCCTTCTTTGCCCATGCACAAAAAGCCACTCCTACCACTAATCCCAATATTTAAAAAGCTACCTATCTACAAGAAGCCTCATCCTCCAATTATAAAAAGTCAATTCTACCCATCCCTAAACTAAGATCCCTTTTAAAAAACCTCTTCCACCTTAAACCACAATAATGGTTACTAGATGCAACAAATCAACAAAAAACAACCAACAACATTTTCCAACAGAAAAGAGCAGACAAGAAGAACAAACATATAAGGGGAAAGAAAACAGAATAACATATAAGAAGAATATGCAAAGGTGGGGTTGTTGGGCAGTGGTCTGATATTGGTGGGAGTGGGTGCTATCATAGATAGCAGATGCAAAATGTAGGCAGTAGGTTCCAAGCCATTGTTGCCCCCTCATTTCGATGGATGGCCAACATCAACCAAGCTGTCTAATATAGCTGATTTCGATGGTCACGTGTACAATGACGTAGTAGGAATGTGTAATGATTTTGTAACTCAACCTAATAGGGTTGAAATCACGTGTACACACACATAATTGAGTATCACGTGTACAATGATTTAGATTTTATTTGAAATCTAAGTGATCGGAATCTAAATTTAGCAAGTTTGATTCCTTAGACTATATTCGAATAAAAATGAGTCGAATATGCAATCCGAGTCAGAGTCAGATACAGATCCACCCTATATCCACCTACATTCGAATGATATATTACTTGAAAATTATATTTTTTCGAAATATCTTTCTTCGACTATTTTAATATAACATGAATTCTTATAAAATAAAAATTAATGGTAAAATAGAATAGTGCAATAATTAAAAAAAAGAATATTGCCAAAAAAATGTTGATAAGCCTGAAATTATTTGACCCAACCAACCGGGATCAAGTAATTTGGTTGGGTCGGATCAAGATACGAGTGTGAAAGAAAAATGATTCGAATATGATTTTAACTAATAAGCTTTAAGTCAGGTACATATACGAATCCGTATCCAAATTAAAAAAAATTCAGATATAGACATGAATATGCTCATATTCAACCTATTTTTAGTCCTATTTTAAATTCATACCGATGACATATCCCTTATTGATTAATAGTAGAAGACTTGATGCCCTCCTCCTCATCATCATACTCGTAACCACCACCGCCATCTTTTTCTTAATCATCTCATCTTCATCGGCAACATCGTCATCATCATCATTATAAGATAACTAGTTTTGAGAAAAAATCAAGGATTTTTAGGTCATTTATTATTTTTATAAGAGGAGTGAGGTGAAGAGGTGCGTCACAAATTTGAAAATGTCATATTAAATCAATAAGAGGAGTGAGGTCAAGAGGTGCGTCACAAGAAAAATATACTGAAATTGACTTGGTGACAGCTAAATTGAATTGGAAAAAAGCTAAGTAGTCTCTTACGAATTTTCACAAACGGTTAGTGCACATTAGTTTGGAGGAAAGACGTTTGTAGGAAACACTCCAAAATCAGACAAAAAATTAACAAATAGAAATGCAGATTTTAATACCAATCTTCACAAAAACGTATAGAGGTATGAATCAAATCAACAAAAAAAAAAAACCAGAGAGAGAAGAAAATCTAGGGTTTCTCAAGTCAATGAGAGAGAGAGAGAGAGGAGGAGAGAGAGAGAGAGAGAACTACCTGCAAAGCTTTTGCCGGAGAAGATGGTGTCGAACTTCGCTTGATTTCGTAATCCCTTTGGATTGCTGAAGACTCTCTGTTGGGATCGAGAGAGAGACGATTGTAAATCCGAAACGCTAAATCGCGAAAGAGAATATTGTGAGCGGAGATCGAAAATAAAAAAGTTAGAATCGTATCGTGAGAGAAGAAATCGAATCGAGTCTGAGATTTGGGATTCTAGGATTTTATGGAGAAGAAATTTCGAATCGGCTGTTGTTGAGGTTTGAGTCTGAAATTTAATGGATATAAATAATACTGCCACCATAATTTTTTTTAACGCCACACCAATTGGTGTGTAGCATTAGTAAAAGTGCGTGCGGCAATAGTAACTCGCTTAGGTATTTAATGACGGATTAAGTTAGTTGTTAATAATCGACAATTATAAATGTCGTTAAGGGTTAAACAACTAACAAAAGCCGTCGTAAATAAACAACTGCTTTAGTCCGTCGTTTTTTTCCGACTTATTTAGTCGTTTTTTCTTATTTGTGACGTAGTGCAAGTTTATACATAGGGGCACATTATTATAAATAACATAGTCTGAGATCAAAGAAAGGATCAAGAAATGAAGGAGAAGGGACCAAAGGTGTTGGGTGAGGATTCATAAATTCAAACTGTTATGAATTATGCCATTTTGGAATCGAGGTAACCTCATTCACTCTCTATTTCTTGTTTAGAAGAAGGAATCTCCATTAAACGAATTGTAGGACTTAGATGGGTGGTGATTATCAGGCACAATAGATTAATTTCTAGAAAACATGTCCTGATCACTATGAATCTTATATATATATACATCAAAGATACATATTGAGATTTAGATGAGGGTAAGCGCAACTTTTCTAGAGATCTATTTTGCCTTAGAATTGTTATGAATTATTGTCCCATATCTCTTACATCTAACCGTTTCTAATTAATTATTATAATTTCTTCGAATTATGGGTTTCAATTCTCCACCCTAAGTTTATACGATTTGGACGCTTTACGAAATCTGCCATCTATGGTCTTTTCATGATTATGCTTTCATATTTCAACTAACCTTGCAGGCCTGCACCTTCTTAGAAATTACAAGAACAGTGTAAATGTTGCTCCCAAAATAATTACAAAATCAACAGTAGTTATTATGGATGGATTATTTGTTGAGAAAAATTTAGAGTATTCAACTTTAAATGTTCAAATATTAAATATAAATAAGTAAAACAAATTACTTGTACCATAGTCTCAATAAAAAATATCACTCACAATTTGAAGAAGAAAATACAACATTTACAAATACTCACATTTTATACAACCTCTCCTCTTAAGATCTCTTATTTATTTTTTTTATTACTACTTGATATTTCTCACAACTTGATATAAAATAAGGGAAACTCTCCCTCATTTATATTAGTGGAACCTCCTTAACCAATGGATAGAATTGTGCCAACACATTTTTAATCTAATGGTTACAATTTGTCATCTAGAACTTTCTATCAAAATATCTTACTACTCTAAAATTTTTTACTTTTCTTTCATCCAAAAATATCTAAAGTTTTTTCTAGGAAGATTCTAGAAATTAGACTCTAAATTGTCATTGGATTTAGACAATAAGTTTGGGCTTTTCCCAATTGGATTGGTATTAAATTTTAACATTATTTTGAATGCATTAAAAAGAATTGACTCAGGGTACTTCTATAATTTGAAAAAAATTTCTTTTTAATTAAATTGACCGACCTTCTTTGTGGTATTAAAAAAATATGATTAGAATTTTAGAAAAGTTAAATGATATATTTTATCCATGAAAAATCAATGGTTTTACCTAACAAGTTCGAATCCGAAGTCAAAAAAAACTTATCTTAGATTTTGAAGTGTTGTTACCAAAGTTCTTTAGGAGGAGAGAGTGAAAGGGTCTTTAATTTGAGGTTAAAGATAAGAAAATTTAGGTTATTTCGATAACTGATGTGAAGGGGATGTATCAAAGGGGTATCTTATATATTCAACAAAACTAGGAAGGACAGAATCAAGAAACAGAGAGAAGAGACAAAGAGGGGTTAAGGTGTGAGACATTTCTAACCTCAAACGTTCCTTTAACACTAGTACCTTCCATGGGTGCATTGCAAGAATTGAGAGAAGGGGAGGATAAATTAGTAAACTGCGGTTAGGAGAGGTGAGGCTTCTTAACTTTATAATTTTTCAAGTCTCATTTAATTAAAGAGAAAGGGAACTTTTTAATTATTTTCTCCATTTTTTTCTTTCCAAAAGCCATTTTTAGAGCACAAGACAGAACTTGCATCCCTGAAAATGCCATATGAGTAGCATTTGTCTCTTTTTTTATGTGAAATAATATACTTTTTT
The DNA here is from genome assembly GCF_017979445.1 of Akebia trifoliata. Taxonomy (NCBI): domain Eukaryota; kingdom Viridiplantae; phylum Streptophyta; class Magnoliopsida; order Ranunculales; family Lardizabalaceae; genus Akebia; species Akebia trifoliata. The sequence continues at coordinate 5,508 of NW_028237187.1, read as the reverse complement.
GAGTTATAGATGTTTCTCAAATCAACTTTTGCATAGGAAAGCAGACTCACATCTTCCACTAATTTAACGTAAACAATTTATTTTTGTTTATTTTTTCCTTTGTAGTTTGGATTCGGTGCAGGTGAGTTTGATCGAAACGATTGACATTTTGAAATTAAGAAGAGAATTCTATTAGGATATCGCCTAAGACAATCTCGCGCAGAGGGATGGCTGGTAATAAAAGAGGAGAGCACACTTCCATCAACATTGAAGCTGCATACAAGCTATCCATGGATTCTTTCAAAGAAAAGGTCATTAACGTGCCTACAACGTATCCAGGTGGTTGTATTTACAGGATTCCTGAAAACCTTCGGAAACTAAATGAAAAGGCCTATACCCCTAAAAGAGTCTCAATTGGGCCATTTCACCATGGCAATCAAAATCTGAAAGCTATGGAAAATCATAAAGTGCAGTACATGCGTGATCTTTTTCGTAGAATACAACAACCAAAAATAATTTTTGATGCTTGCAGTGAAGACAATTGGGGATTAAAAGAAATAATCAGAAATAGCTATGCAGAGACCATCGACTTCGAAAGCAATGATTTTCTAGAAATGATGTTACTTGATGGTTGTTTTATACTAGAACTGCTCCTTAAATACTCAAATGGGATGTTGATAGACGAAAACGACCCCTTATTCAATCAACCTTGGATGGCTAGTACTATCCAGCGCGACTTGCTATTGCTTGAAAATCAGATTCCATTTACCATCCTTGAGTCTTTATATGATCGACTAGCAGTACCTTCAACCTCATGCTCCCTTGTGGAACTCACTTTGTCTTTCTTTCAATTGACTTTGTGCATTGAGGATCCATTGTTAAAGTCGAAGGGTGAATGCCTAAGTGGCAAACATTTATTGGATCTTTTGCGCAATTTTTACCTTCCATCGTCTACTGAAATGGGGCCAAAGAACGGAGAATTAAGGGAAATCATACCTTGTGTAACAGACCTCCACCAAGCGGGAATCGATTTTAAGAAGGGTACAGATGGAAACTTATTCGATGCAAGCTTTAGGCATGGAGTGCTGACAATCCCACCTTTAAACATTCAAGACAGGACAGAATCGTTCTTTAGAAACCTCATTGCTTTGGAGCAATGTTGCCATGGTTGGGACCATTACATTACTTCATATGTCATGTTCATGGATTTCCTCATCAACTCCACACAAGATGTCGAATTACTTCAACGTAAAAGAATTATAACCAACCACTTGGGTGATGAAGAAGCTGTTTCAGTTCTCTTCAACAATCTTGGTAAGGAAGTTACTGCAACTGGTTTCCATTTCACCGAGCTCTTCGATGAGGTGTATAACTATTATAAGTTCCCTTGTCACGAGTGGAAAGCAATCTTGAAGCGCGATTATTTTAGTAATCCATGGACTATCATCTCATTCATTGGTGCCATTATTCTACTCATTCTCACGATCGCGCAGACTGTATTTTCAGTCCTTTCTTATTATTTCCCCAATTAATCATGGATTTTGTCGTTTTGGTTAGAGTATTAGTTAATGTTGCGTTGTATTGAGATGTATGGAGTTCTATCGAATCATGTTTGATGTTAATTAGGATTAGATTATGCTATTTAGTATCAAAACTACGTGTGCTACCTCTGTTTCTTCGATCCTTCTAGTAGAATATCTTTGAAGATCAATATTATCTCTGCTCAATTAATTTATTAAAAACTCTTTATTGGTATCACAGCATTGACAACCAGATTTGTAAATTAACAACTAAGGGGTGACCAGTTACAAGCATAATCAAACAATTATGACCAAACATCCGCAATTTAATCACTGATATCAAAGAGTTGTTGATATAGATACCAGTTGTTAAGAAAACAATTGCAATCGAAAACAAGAAAACGAATTGAAAACCAAACATAAGATGCAATCCCACAAAGAAACACAAATATTTTACATGATTCCTTCTAGATTGAGGTATGTCCACAGATCACACCGATTCCATTATGAAGAAAAACTCGCAGCTACAAATTACACAATTTCTCCAAAAATGAGAAATATATAAATACCTCATGAAATCCAATCAGGGTTTTATATAATATTAGTGAAATTATGAAAATACCTTTAATAAATTTCTTCATATAAATACATAAAAATTATTTAAGTTGGATGAACGTGAAGGCATGACTTGATTTACTGTACCTTCTGGTTGACCAATACTATCACGCTCTACAAACCCCAATAAGAAGTAATCAATATATTGCAAGTTTCTTATTCAAAGAAACATGCATTTTTGAGATACAGTATTAGTTTATTTTGCATTGTACCAAGGTATATGCAATTGCATGGAATCATGTTTGATGTTTATCAATGATGGATCTGATTTATGGTACCATGTATGGTCTTGGGTGTCTCCGTACAGATCGCTGAAACAACATACTTACGACTATCAACCTATAGTTTTATGGGAATTTTAGTAATACCCCTGAAGAATTGGAAATATTAGGTTTAACTCCTGCAAGCAAAACGAAAGATTAGGTTAGCCTTAAGTGAAAGTCAACCTCCATTTCATATACGAATCCTTTGATAAATCTAGAGAACTTCTTTTGGCACCGCAACCAAATTTAAAAATTCAAAAATTAATAAGGTGAGAATATCATTCTCTCGCACTTGAGGAAACAACGGTATGTTTGAATATTTTCTTCTCTTTGATGGAGAAATTTCGAAGAGGGAAAAGCATGAGATTAACATTAAGAGGTCAAATTAGAGGATAGTCGTTGATGTCAATTTATTCTTTTTTATGGTTTATTGTCAATACTAGCTATTCGTAATTTTTTTTTTATCTTTTGTGTGGTTACGAACAAAAATTTGATGTGAAAATGTTAATTTCTATTTAAATGGGGTGCGTAAATTTTTAGTTAGGAATTGATAAATAATAAAGTAATTGGAGTATCACTAGTAATTTGGGGTGCCAATATAATTTATCTAAACCTAGATTTGAGAAAGAGAGATTCTATTGCCACATCAACTTTTGCTAACACCACCCCAATTCGTGTGCAAATCACTAAAGATTAACACGAATCTTGGGGTTGCATTAGTAAAAGTTAGTGTGACAATAGCAGCTCTCTTTGAAAAATTCTTCAGTAATTTAGACTCGTCCCCATTGTTTTGTTGAATATTAGAGATACCCTTGTGTTTTAAAACTTCATAGTATATCTACTCAATTTATTTTCAATTCATCGTTTTCAACCAATAACTAATTCATTTACATAAAACCCAAGATTTTTCTCCCTAAAATCCATTTTTTTAATTTCTCCAAAATTCCTCTTTATTTTTTACTTCCCAAACAAGTCATCTTCAAGATCTTCAACCTCTATGGTAATTTTATCTTCGTCCACCATTTTTTACCTTGTTTCCTTTGTAGAAAATCCTAGATTTTTCTATCCAAATTTCATCATTTTAATACTTCTTCTAAATTGTATCTTATTTTGATATTTGAATGTTGAAACTTGAAGTAAATAAAATCTTAAGTTAGATGATTAGTGTTAAATTTGTATTAAAAAAGATAGAAGATGATAGGTTTTGAGATGAAAATTTTGAGCTTTTGACTGTTGAAGGTGAGGGCATTTCAGTCTTTTTCCATTAGTCTATTTAGAAGACTAAGGTCAAGAGATGCATGTCATCAATTTTAAAATACAGGGAATATCTCTAATATTCAATAAAACATATCTAAATTACCCAAAAACTCTTTTATAGATCCAATTAAACATATTCAAGTGTGAATCCTTTGATTGAAATAATTTTAAATCACGATTTTCATTGATTCATCAAAAAAAAAAAAACTCAATCTGTGTTCTAATAACAATTGTTGTGATTTAATCCCCAAACCACATACATAAAGCATGATCTAGAGCTTTTAATTAATTAGAACCAAAAGTTTTGATTATCATATATCTACGAAATTTAAATCTCCATAACTTTTAACAAAAATAAAATAATAATTCAAATTTACAAATAATTTCTTTACATTACAACACCCAATTTGTATCAATTTGGAGTGACCTCAGCGGGGGACATAGGGTGGGACACCTTGACGTGGTGGCACGTGCATGTTTATAGATGCATTTTACTAGTATCTCAGAGAAAATGCATCTACGGACATGCACGTGCCACCACATCAGATGCCCCTGTGTATCCCCCACTGCGGTCACTCCAACATTCATCATCATATAAGATCACCAATTAAGAAATTTCATTAAACCCTCATTTGATCGTCCTAGCCCCCGGTGGGTTAGGACCAACTATAGATTGTTCTTCAATTTACATTAAAAATAAAAATTATAATAATAATGTTTTATTCAAAAAAGTTTCCAACATATATCACCCAGACGGAAGCCCAACTACCTTCCTCTTTTATTTTTTAATTTTTTTTTTAACATTGATTGTTAACTATATAATAAAGTTGTTCTTATAAAAGTCCATATAATTTTACGGACATATCTCTTTTGAGGAGTAGGTATTAATACTTGTCCCATTTGTTAAGTGAGTTTATTTAATATGTATAGACTACCTCGCCATCCTACCTAATGCTTTAATAAATGGAATTGGTGACATGGTTTCAAGACTTGGCTGACATCTCATCTGGTTTATGAAACAATTTAATTCGATTGAAAGAAAGACAAGGTGATATATGTTGTCTTGGACAAGATAAATCATTAATTGATTTTTACTTCACTTGTATATATATATGGGAAATGTTCGGCACTATATTGTTTACCCTACATTTTGCCCCTGTGTGTTTTTTCTAACATGAGTTTTAGGAGATCATCTCACAAAAAATTAACTCATTTCAAAACTTCTAACCCATGTAGGATTAAACATGCAGGGAAAATGGTAGGGTGCCGAACATGACCCTATATATATATGAAATTAATTATAATTCTATTTGATAAAATAAAGTAGATTAGAGGATGTTTAATCATATTTTATTTAGATAACAAATATTTAAATTAAAAAAAAAAATATATATATAAAATCCCAATTGACTAGAATGAGTTTTACCGAATCAAACAAGATTTTCAAAATATCACCCCAGTAATCTTGCTTGTCTCGCGAGATTTTGCATTTGTGAGACACTTAGCCTATCTGTCTCGGATGAGATTTAAAACCATGATTGGTGGCAACTCAACGAATCAAAAAACACATCACTATTTGTGATTAATTAGTTCACTTTGCAAACTAATTAAACCTTTAGTCATATAAAAATTTTCTTTGCTTCTAGCAATCTTTAGGATTGGATGAGAATTTTCATGATCTTTTCAATAAACTTCCACATAAGCCATATAGTTAGACCCCACCATTAGATTACCTACTTTTACTTAAATAAAATAATTTAATTATGATTTAATATTAATTATTTTCCCATTAAAAAATATGTGTTGATAATATGACTCGCCAGTGGCATAATCAAATGACTCCATGACATGACAAGTTTGGGTACCGTAAATCT
>NW_028237186.1:0-38926 GCF_017979445.1 Akebia trifoliata | reverse complement strand
AGCAGACTAAAGTCAAGATATAAAGTCAAAATTAAGTCAATTAAGTAAGACTAGAGTCAGTATTAAGTCAATCTCATAAGACTAAAGTCAAAACCCTAAATCAAAACCCTAATCTAAACTAATCGAGTCAATCTCATAAGACTAAGGTCAAAACCCTAATCAAAAACTAATCAAGTCAATCTCATAAGACTAAGGTCAAAACCCTAATCTAAACTAATCAGTCAATCTCATAAGACTAAAGTCAAAACCCTAAAAACCCTAAAGACTAAGTCAAAACCCTAATTGAAACCCTAAAAGAAATCCTAATCAAACCCTAATGCTTCTAAAAACTTTATAAATAGGAGCCTCCACACCTTATTTTCGTATCAAAGAAAAAACCCTAGGAAAAGTAGGTGAAGAAGTCTCCACAACCTCTTGAAAATCCTAATTTTGGAGTCTCAACTCCTTACCTAACACCCCTACTTTGATTTTAGCCTAAAAAACACTCAAAAACCTCTCAACAACATCCCAAAAATTCACAACAAATTCGAAGCACCCAGATCTAAGAACGAGATACCTTACCTCGGAGATCAGAAATCAGATCCGGAGATAAAACGAAGTAAGGAACACGGTACAAGGAGCCGTTTTCACCAGATCTGAGGGAATAACACTTTTACAGATCGAAGGTAAGCTTTTTTATTATTTTTTTTAATCTAGATTTGACATTAGCGATGTAGATTTATTTGGGATAAGTAGAGACCGGCAATGGCCGGGCAGGGTTGGTGCCTAACACCTTCCAACCCCGTAACATGATCCCCAGATTCAGATTTTCTGTAGTAGTAGATTAGTTTTTATCCGTTTAGAGTCAGTTTGGTTCCTAGACCATAATAACTAGGTGGCGACTCCCAAAACTCAAGGGTCAAAAGCGGATCCCCGCACCCGCGGATCGCGGGCGCTTTCAGTGGCGACTCCACTGGGGACATTGAGGACCAAACTTGAAAAACCCCAAGTATGGGAACATTGCCAATGACCTAGTTTTTATCTTTAGTTGATTCTATTTAATTTTTTGTTAGTGGTTTTTTATTGTTCGTTTATCATTTTTTTTATATGTTGGTGGGTTTAATCATTAATTCGGTTTCAACTTTGAATGCGTTATTTCTAGCATATTATTATTTTCATATAGTTCAATCGAGAGTTATTTAGGGTGACTTTAAATAATGATATCAAATGTTAACGGATAATTTTGTTGAGGGTGGAATGATGATCATTGAGGATAGAATAATGAAATGAAAAGGATTTTTTTATTTTATATATTCTTCCTTTTGGGGGATGTCGACCCGTTTTTGGATAACAAAAGATTGTTTTTTTTTTAAGGAAACGGTGTTTGATGTGTTATTTGAACGGTTTTTTTAAAAATAAATTTTGTTTTGATTAGTGTTTATTTTCATTTATTCCTTAGGTGTTCAATTTTCTTTAGTGAGCAAGACATGCTGTCCATTGACAGCATATCGGATTTCAAAAAAAAATTACAAATTATATATATATTTTTTTTTGAATTTCTGCCGGTTAGAAACTCTTAGTGGGTGTGCTGCTTAAAATCCACTAATGATTTTGGGGTGCTGTAGTAGAAAAACCTTTTGCTTATTTATTTTTCACCCTTTTTTAAATAGTCGTTTTTTTAAAAAAACCCATCTTCTTTTCCATTCAGCGCTGTCGAAACTTATGAATTTCAATCCTCAAGGGTTCCAAACCCATATTTTCGTTTTGCGAAGCTTGAACGATCTAAAGCTTAGACGTTTTGATCTTGCTCTCGACCTCGCGCCTTCTCTTAATCGGTTTTCAATCATGTTCTTCGCGTTTTCAACATAAACTGATCGGTCTGACTGAACTGTCCACTCTAATCGGTTTTCGGCCATTAATGTTTGAAGAAGATTTGATCTCATCTGATTTAGAGACGTGAGATTTAGAATCGTCAAACCTAACCAATCTCGAAGGTTCCTCGTGAAATCGTTGCCTCTTGTGGCTGTTGAAGAGGTACAGAGTTTTGTTGATTCGATCGGTAGGGAGCCTTAGGGAACGACCGAAAAAAAAAAACAAAATTCTAGACCAGCCCGGCCCAATTAAAACTCTTAAAGAGAGACAGAGAGAGAGATGTGCTTCCATAGAGAAGGAAAATTTGCACAAAAACCAGTTCTCTGAAATTTGTGAATGAGTCCATGAACTCTAAACTAGCTCCTCCTGCTGGTTCGGTTATCAGTAAATTCCCTCTATAAAATTATGGATTTTGATAACCCTGTAGATCAAAGAGATAGAGAAAGAATGGAAAATGCAGGCTTTAAAAACTCCAAAGTTACCACATTCGCCAAACCTTTTAGAGAGAAAATTAAAATTCTTATCTCTCTGTTTTAATTCCGGTTTTTGTAATCTCCTCTTAGTAAACTGAGTCAGAAAAATGGATAGAACAATTCGAGATTTTGAATTGGAAACTAAGAAGCAAATCGAAAGAGAGAATTCGCGATGATTTTTCAACGATTTAGTTTGGGACTTTGAGTTCATCCAGTCTAGACAGAGTAGAACAAATTGCCCCTGAGTGTTTTAAGTTCACTGGTTCCAAAATTTTAAAAAAATATATATTTAAAAAAAAATAATAATGGGCGAAGGGAAAGACTACTAACAGCTTATATGTGGCTACTAGGGGATTTTTCTTTGTCACACCCATACATCATCGAGATTTATTTGGCATGGCAAATATTGGTGGGTTTTGTGTCATTTTTTTAAAAAAAATGTGTTCTTTTAAGTTTTTTTTTATAATAAAAAAAATGATTTTCATTACTTGATAAAAGTTGGTTTGTTTCCTAAAATTTTTTTTTAGTTATTTATTTTCTTTTCTTGTCCTCTCTTTCAATTTGCTAAAGATCATCACAATTTCTCATCTCGATAATTATCATCCTTCTCCAAATCAATATCCTTTTGCAATCCCAATTTGTCTAAGTCTAAGGTCACCCCAAAATAACTCTTGATGGGAATACATAAAGAAATAATGCTTGCTTCTAATATTGATATATGCTCAAGTACTTATGTGATTGGAATGGTAATTGACCTCGATTAAATATTCATATGAGTTGAATGGTGTTGATTTTGATTAAATCTTCATATGATTTGAATGGCTTTAGTTTTGATTAAATGTTATGTAATCCAATGTATGATGGTACAATCAGGCCCACGGGCCCATTTTGTTTGAAAAAGGCCCCGGGCACACCCCACCCTTTCTGCACACACCACATGCACGTTTACTGTTTTACGCACTTACACGTCCTATATAGCCAACGTGGCACTAGTGTGTGGCCCGGTCTCTTCGGAGATGCGACGTCATCCATGAAAACACAAACCCTAGTCACGTACCTTAGGGTATATCAAACTGGGGGCATCAATACCGTCTGATCAGGTGTGATTCTGAGAGGTATATAGATGCACCCAGGCTGGAGCGACCTGAGCCTTTGACCTATTGTGAGCCACACAGTCACATGTCCCGATTGCCAACGTAGTACTAGTACGTGGTCGGTCCCCTCGTGGGATGCCAAACCATTTATGAAAGCTACACTCTTGACTCGTACCCGTAGGTATAAAAGATAATCTAAGTATATCAATCAATGCCCTTCTTGGTCAAAATCGGTGCCTAAGCAAGATCTTGCCCCGCTGTACCCTACTGTACGAGGGGGATAGACTACGTCTATTCTAGACGAGAGGTATTTAAGTGGGCCCTTGCGCAGCATTGTGCGCCACCTCTCAACTGGAGATCAAACTGACTGTTTTTGGCTTCAGATAAGTGAATTGAGGTTTTAGATTATCACCTATGCGGTATATCAAACCAAGTCACCACGTATCAAAAGGTATATAGGTGTGCTTGGGCACGGGTGGCCAGATAAAAATGCATTGCACGTAGTAAGCTTAGAGTCTAGAAACCTTCCCAGTAGGTCACGACTCGAACTTATCGTGGGTGTTCCCGGGTTGTTTATTGATTGGAACCTATTGATTGATGAATGTATGTGAGTGCTGTGAATGGTGTAGATCAGAGTGTATGATTGTCCTCAAGGATCAAATGTTGTTTTTGAAAATTAAAATAGTGCACCGACCCAATAAAGAATCCATTCTTTTACATAATGACTCCGTTCATCCCGATCCAACAATCATGGTGGGCCGAGCCATTTAAATTGAAAATGAAAATCAAATTTTCCAAATAAGTTACAGAAAGAAAATATTTTCCAGAAAGATTATTTTCCAAAAGAAGTGTTCTTTAAAAAAAATGTGTTTTCCGAGAAAAAATATTTTCCAGAAAATATTTTCCATAAGAATAAGATTTTCCAAAATAAAGTAAAAAATTGATCTTTTACATGGACCATTGGAAGAGTACTAAAATACCATTTTGTGTCAAACCATGATGCTAGTCGCAGGCGACAACCCAATCGAACAGTTAGTCAAAACAACCGTCATAGGAATGCACCCTGTAGATCAATTTTGGGAGATTCATGTTGAGGAGTGCTCTTTACTTCCATGAGTTTGAAATAGACTGGAACCTCCTACATGCTATGGCTAAGCGTTGGAACCCCTATCTTCACATATTCCATATGGGGTATATGCATTTGTGCCCCACTCACGAGGATTATTGCGGCATCATGAGGATGTCCACTTCAAGACCTCTAGTCAGGCCCTCATTGAAGACCGGATATTCTGGTGAACTCGCCACAGGACTAAACATTTCCAAGGAAGAAGCCAAGGCCTTAGTTCATAACCGAATATTGAACTTAGTACCTTTACTGGGCCTGTATCGCTCCCGCAGTCACCTATCAATGTAAAACCCGAAGCCTGGCGAGCTACTAGAGATTATCGATTGTGCCTAAGAATCCTAGTCCAATACATACTGACCTCCAATAGTGATGGCCAAACTATCCCTGAGTCCTTCATAGATATAGCCTCTCAGCTCTCAAGGAAAGCCAACCCGGTACCTCTCATCCTAGCCGAAACTTTCTCAGGTTTAGATGCCCATAAAAAATGGGAGCGGGAAAGCGTCAAAGGAAGCCCCTACTTACTCTATATGTGGCTTTGTGACCATCTCAAAATCGTAGAGGTTCCCTCAAACCTCGAATATGGGCCAGAACACTTTTCCAAGAGAAACCTGTTAGTGCGTCACAACTCAGTCAAAGCTTGGAGCAAATGGTTAGACTCTCGCCTTGCCTGTCATATTGGTTTTAGGTACCCTTGGTGGATGACTGATCCCCCTGTTCTAGGAACCAAAGGATCATACTATGTCCGTCGTATTGATCCCAGAACAATACGACGTACCTACAGAGTTATCTTTACCTCAGCACAAAGCTTTCTTTCCCCCGAGCCATTGACTGAAAAGTTAGTACACCTCATTGAGAAAAGCCTGGAACAAGCGCACTTAGGGTACCCAGACGGACCAGCAGAATTCAAAGAGCCAGTTGTTAGAGCCAAGAGGGTCAAGCCTGACAGCAATCCTGATGACCGTCAAGACAAAGCCAAGCGTCCATGTAAAAAATAGTTCAATTCAAATTTGTTGAAAGATGTTTTTAATAAGAACATTTATTTGTCAATCATTTTCAATAAAGCTATTTTTCTTTCAAATGAATATTGATTTTCTTCTTTGAATGTTCATTATGTGAATGGATAATTAATGGATTGGTGCACAACCTCAATGAAATGATTCCTTAAAATGTTATCAAGAGGGTAATACTGAAATTGACTAAATTTACCTTTGATGGGGTCATATAGGATTATCATTGCACCCAAACTCAAGTGTCCACCTCCTAGTTGGAGTCGTAAGTCTAGTCGGTTAGAACAAGCTACGGTACCAAGTCAACAAGTAGAGATGGCTTCAGAATCTGAACTTACAGAGATCCGTAAGATCTTAGCAGCCTTTGCCAATGATATCACCAGTATAAAGGGCAAAGTGGAAGTGCTAGAACAGACCTTGGAATCAACAGGCAATCCCTTAAATGATCCAAAAGGAAAGAAAGTAGAAGAGAGACGTCCATATGAAGTCTTCGAACTTGACAGAGATGAAGAATATGTCAATGAAAATCCGATGTTAGCTAACAGATTGTCTCAATTAGAGTAGACTATGAAAAGTACAAAAGGCATCGATGAAATTGCAGCCGGTATTGAAGCTTTGAACCGTATCCCTAGAATCCATCTGTCCGAGAAGTTCGTGATGCCAGAAATGGACAAGTTTAGTGGTATAGGGTGTGCAAAAACACATCTTAAGGTATATGTTACTAACATGCGCACTATGGGGCTCAGTGACGAACATATGACGTTGTTGTTTTAGAGGACTTTATCAGGATCAACACTAGTTGGCTAATGTCTCAAGATCCAGTTACTGTGGGCACCTGGGAGAGCATGTCAAAGGCCTTTTGGCATCAGTATAAGTACAGTACCGAGATTGAGACCTCAAGAAGAGATTTGGAGGTGACTAAGCAAAGAAATGGGGAGACATTTACTGATTTCATTCGTCGTTGGAGGGCCAAGGCTGCCCAAATGTGGGATAGACCGTCAGAGAAAGAACAAGTAGCGATTATCCTAAAGAACCTCTCGCAAGGATATGCTCAACACTTAGTGGCCCAATATCTCCCTACTTTCGAGTCATTGTTACAAGCCGGAAGCCAACTCGAGGATGCATTTGCCTCTGGGATTCTTTCTAACCCCTCGGATAACAAGCTTAAGAAATCCTATGTTTCTAAACCTAGCACCAACCATGTCTACATAGCCAACACATCAGCTACCCCAGCTCAACCCCCAATCCGAACTAATAACCAGGCTCACCCAAGTCAACTTCGAACTCCGCGTCAATTTACCAATCTAGGGATGAGTCTCACTGTAGCTTTTCACAAATTGGTGAAAAAATGGCTTCTTACCCCTATCCAACCCCGAACTTTACCTAATCCCTTGCCAGCTGGACACAATTCTAACTTGTTCTACGAGTTCCATCAAAACCCTGGCCATCACACGGATCGATGTATTACCTTACGCCATGCCATTCAAAACCTGATCGACAATAAAAAGGTCACAATCCCTAGCCAACCGAATGTCACTACTAATCCACTGCCTACCTATCAACCTCCACCAACTTTAAACATGGTGTCTCATACACCATTACCATTTGATCCTGTCTCTCTTATCCATCCCATCCAAGGCAAACCGCATAGTTACCCTCTTACCGGGATAACCTTCACTGATGAGGTTTTCACCACAAACTATGAACCATTTGATTTAACCTCAGATGATACGTATTATTTATCCCCACCTCGATATAGTAGCCCTGCATTCACCAGTTACTTGTTGGGCCAAATGAACTTAAAAAGCCCTGTACCTTTGACAGATGAAGATCCATACGTGCTGACTGAAGAAGATGAACCTTATCTTCTCTCCTGTGATGAAGTTAGACATATGACTCGAGGGGAAAGAGTTTTTAAGTCACAAGAACTTTGTGTTGATAATCCGACAGCCTTGGCAAGAAAAGAAAGAGAAGATCCTATCAAAGAAAATATGAAGAAGATAACTCCGTGATCAAGCAATTGAAGAAATCAGGAGCCAATATCTCAGTTTGGGGTTTACTTATGGCTTCCACTGCTCATAGGGAGGCTGTTCTCAAAGCATTAAGTACAGCCCAAGTCTCCCTTGACACTTCTCCAGATCAGTGGCCAACATAGTAGGGGCGACCTATGTGGAAAATATCTTGTCCTTCTCGGACTCCGATCTCCCAAAGGAAGGAGCGCAAACCACACTAAGCCACTGCACATCACAGTCGACTGTAACGGGATGAGGGTACCTCTGGTATTGATCGATAATGGGAGTGCATTGAATGTTTGCCCTTTGAAGACCGCCACTTGCCTTGGGTTTAAAACTGAAGATCTCAAGCCCACTAATCAAGGGGTTAGGGCCTATGATAACACTAAAAGGGACGTACTGGGAATTCTGCACCTTCGATTGTCCACGGGCATAGCTGAATTTCTGGCAGAATTTCATTCAGGTCATAGACATCCAGTCCTCCTTTAATCTGTTATTAGGAAGACCGTGGCTACACCAAATCAAAGCCATACCTTCCACGCTGCACCAGAAGGTCAAGTTTATCAGAGATGGGCTAGTGATCACTCTCCATGGAGATGCTGAAATTGTAAGGATCATAAATAGTACTGAAGCTAAGGATGAGCCGCTGCTTGAGATTCAGCCAGAACAACAGGGAGTAGAGCTCAGTGGGTTCGAGTTTGAGAAAATATGCTCAGTCCAATGGGATCAAGCCATGAAAGAATATTTTCCAATGGAAAATACTTCTAACTGCAATATGGCTAATATATTCAAGAAAATGAGGTTTTTCCCTGGCATGGGCTTAGGTCGCAAGCAGCAAGGTATTAAAGAGGCACCAGTGATTAAAGAGGTCATCGGCACATTTGGGCTAGGATATAAGCCTACTAATGAAGATTGGGCCCAATACTGGAAGACAAAGCGAGACAAGGCAATTGCGAAAAGGCAAAGACGCACCACAGATCTCATCAAAATGAAGCCTTATCGTAAGACCTTTAATGGCTATTTCGTGAAGGAAGGAGAATATTTCCGTTACTGTGGGTTCCCTGAGCCATTCATTGACCACATCACAAGTACTCGTCTGCCGGGATTTGAGATCTTCTTCGGTATGGATTGGCCTGAAGAGAAAGTAAGCACAGAAGCCGAAGAGAAGAAAATTGAAGACTGGCAGTTCAATCTAGACTCCCTCAACATCGACCAGTTATTCATTGAAGATCACAGTATCTTGGTGTTGTCAACTGAGAAAAGGATCCCGAATCCTCAGTTTGCAATCAAACCCGCTGTAGGGTGTCTCTCTAGCTATCATGTAATTAGTCCTGTATTGCATGTCAAGACTGGGTCTGTCAGTCCCCTTAGTCCTGTTCAGTCTGACATGCCAGATGAGTCATTTGTTTCTGTTGAGTCAAGTAAGTCCACTATTGCTGCTAAGTTAAGTGAGTCTGTCAAGTTGGCAATGAGTCCTGTTACCCCATCTTCTTTTAATGAAATGAAAGAAATTCTTGATTACCCGAGCGCAATAATAATTTAACCAATAATCTGACTTCGGAGGGAGAATCTTCTGATGAAGAACCTCCCCCTAAATAATCAAATTACTTGAACAAGAAAATGAACGTCGGGCTCAACCTCCAATGGAGGAAGTAGAGGTTATCAATCTCGGAACAAAGGAAAATCCTCAAGAGATTCGGATTGGGATCACATTATCCCCCGATGAACGCAAAGGGATAGTAGAGTTGCTCAGAAAGTTCAAAGACGTGTTCGCGTGATCTTATGAGGATATGCCGGGAATAAGCACAGATATTGTTCAACATCAGATTCCGTTATATCCAGATGCTCGACCCATTAAATAGAAACTTCGACGTATGAAACCGAAATGGACTCTGAAAATAAAAGAAGAAGTTACGAAGCAGATTAACGCTGGATTCTTGGAAGTAGTAGAATACCCTGAGTGGATTGCCAATGTCGTCCCGGTGCGAAGAAGGATGGAAAAGTCAGGATGTGTGTGGACTTTAGAGATCTAAACAAAGCAAGCCCAAAGGATAGTTTTCCTTTACCACACATAGACGTTCTAGTAGATAGTACAGCAGGGCACGCTTTATTGTCCTTATGGATGGTTTTTCGGGGTATAATCAGATAAAAATGGATCCTCAAGATATGCAAAAGACGTCATTTATCACACAGTGGGGAACCTTTTGCTACAAGGTTATGCCTTTTGGTCTGAAGAATGCCGGAGCCACTTTTCAAAGAGCAGCCACGACTCTACTACATGACATGATACACAAGGAAGTTGAAGTCTATGTAGACGATATGATAGTCAAGTCCAAAGAACGACTGGGGCATGTTGCTACTTTAGAAAAATTTCTTACGAGGATTCAAAAGTATAAACTCCGCCTCAACCCGCAGAAATGTGTGTTTGGAGTAACTTCTGGAAAATTGTTAGGATTTGTGGTCAGAAAGAGGGATCGAAGTAGACCCTGTGAAGATTAAAGCTATCCAAGATATGCCACCGTCGGAAAATGAAAAGCAAATTCGAGGTTTTTTAGGCAGAATCCAGTATGTCAGTAGATTCATCGCTCAACTCACCAACGTCTGCAAACCTATTTTCAAGCTCCTCAAGAAGAATGAACCAACAGTTTGGAATGAGCAATGTCAAAAGGCCTTCGACCAAGTCAAGGAGTATCTCTTGAACCCGCCTATTTTGGTTCCACCCATACCGGGTGAACCACTTCTTCTTTATCTGTTAGTCACAGAAGAAGCTATGGGATGCATGTTGGCACAGTATGACAAAGATACTCGCAAAGAAAGAGCTATCTACTACATCAGTAAGAAGATGTTAGAGTATGAACGAAAGTATTCAGCCCTGGAAAAAACTTGCTTGGCACTAGTATGGGCTACTCAGAGACTTCGATACTACACTATATGCTATCTCACTCAATTATCTTGTTATCTCGGATGGATCCTCTCAAGTATCTTTTCGAGAAAAACCGGCACTGACAGGGAGAACTGCACCATGGTTATTGTTGTTATCAGAGTTTGACATCACGTACGTTACACAGAAATCCATCAAGGGGAGAGCTGTGGTAGAATACTTAGTAGATCACCCAGTAGCAGAAGGAATAAGGCCTATTGATCAGTTTCCAGATGAGAATATCTTACATGTTGAAGAAGAGCCTCAGAACCAAACATGGCAGTTGTATTTCGATGAAGCCGCCAATCAGAATGGGTATGGAATAGGGGCAGTCCTGTTTTCTCCAGAAGGATGCCACATTCATTTCGCTATTAAGTTAGCCTTCTCTAACACCAATAACACAGCCGAATATGAGGCATGCATCGCTGGACTTGAAGCTACGTTGAATCTGGGCATTACAGAAATCGAAGTCTTTGGGGATTCAGCCTTGGTCATACACCAGTCATTGGAAGAATGGAAGACTAGAGACGAAAAGCTGAAGCCTTATCATGAGTATTTGTTAAACTTAGTGAGTAAGTTTGAAGCTATTCTATTCCAACACGTGTCAAGGGAAGATAATAGATTTGCTGACTCGTTAGCCACTCTATCTTCAATAATCCATTTACCCCTTGGCATGGAATTAAGGCCGATCACTGTTGAAGTCAAAGACAAACTTTCATATTGTTGTCAGATCAATATTGCTACTCGACTACCCGATGGAAAGCTGTGGTACACAAATATTAAAAAGGTGTTGGAAAAATAAGAATTTCCAGAAGAAGCATCGAGGAAGGAACGACAAACCCTTTTAAGATTAGCATCTCAATTCATCCTGTGCGCAGGAAGTTTATACAAAAGGTCTTATGATGGGATTCATTTGTCGTGCGTCGATGAAGATCAAGCTGAACAGATAATGGTGTTGAACTACATTCAGGAGAATGCGGCCCTCACATGAGTGGGAAAATGTTAGCTAAGAAAATTATGAGACAAGGGTACTACTGGCCTACGATGGAAACAGATTGTTATCACATGGTCAGGACCTGCCCAAATGCCAAATACATGCAAATCTCATACATGTGCCACCTTTCCAGTTTCGTTGGTCTAACTTCACCATGGCCATTCTCAATTTGGGGAATCGACATTATTGGTAAAATATCGCCTAAAGCATCAAATGGGCATGAATACATTTTGGTTGCTATCGATTATTTTACTAAGTGGGTCGAAGCTCTCTCTTATGCTGTCCTCACTGCATCTCAAGTTGCAAAATTTATCCAAACGAACATCATTAGCCGGTACGGGATACCTTCGGAACTGATTTCTCACAACGGGTCACATTTCAAAGCTGAGGTTATTACTTTGTGTTCAAAGTTTAAAATCTCACACCACAAATCATCTCCTTACCGCCCTCAAACTAATGGAGCAGTCGAAGCAGCTAATAAGAATCTTAAAACTATCATAAGGAAAATGTGCCAATCACATCGAGATTGGTCTGAAAAATTGTCATTTGCACTATGGGCATATCGAACTTCAATTCGATCCTCTACTGGAGCTACTCCCTACTCCTTAGTGTATGGCATGGAAGCAGTCTTGCTAGTTGAAATGGAAATTCCATCTCTGAGGGTCTTGTTGGAAAGTCAATTGTCAGAAACAGATTGGGTTCGCCAGCGGTATGAAGAATTGAATTTGATTGAAGAAAAACGACTGAGAGCTTTGTATCACGTGCAAGCTTATCAAAGAAGAGTTGCCCGTGCATTTGATAAAAAGATCAAGGTTCGTCACTTACAAGTCGGGGATTTAGTACTCAAAGAGAATCGGGCACCTATCTTTGACCCTAGAGGGAAGTTCAAACCAAATTGGGGAGGTCCGTACATCATCAAGGAGATACTACCAAGAAAAGCTGTCAGGCTTCAAGATCATGATGGAATCGAGTTACCAAAACCAACCAACCTTGACCAAATCAAACGGTACTACATTTAAAGAGGCCATTTTTGGCCGAATCAATTTTCCTATTACCTAAATTCTTTATCTCCTTTCTCAACCCCTTTGCAGCCTGTTCAAAAAGAGAAAAATTGTACCTTTTATTTCTTAGCCTGATCACCTAACCTAGGGGAGGGAAAAATCTGAACTACGTTTTGGTCTGATCCCAAAAATTTGGGGTACGTAGGCAACCTGAGAAGTTACTTCAAGCCCGACCACATTAAAATAAAAAAATATATATAGATTCCCCGACAAAGGAAAAATCTAAAAAGAAAAAAATTCAAAAAAAAAGAAGAAATATCATCCAAAATGGGGAAAAAGTTCAAGAAATTTTTTTTAAATGAAATGCCACACAAGGGGCATTTGGGTTTTTGAGCCTCAAAATTCCTTTCTTTTTATGCTTAGTCCCAAGCCTACCTATAAAAGTCCTCCTAAGTACCGTGTGAAAAAGTCAAGGAGGGTAGCGAAGCATGATCAGACAGTAATTCTAGAACTTCAGAGGAGAAGAAAAAGATAAAAAAAAATGATGAAGCCTACTAAGTTGAAAATCCAAAAAGGGCGACTTAGGCAAGCTCGCAAAGTTGAAAATCTAAAAGGACAACTTTGGCAACAATCAGAGCCAAGAAAAAAGAAAAAGCTCGCTAGATCAAAAACCTGAAAAGGCGATCTAGGCAAAAGTTAGAGCAAACTCGATAGATTGAAAATCTGGAAAGGCGATCTAGGCAAAAGTTAGAGTAATACAAAAAAAAAATAGAAGAAAATCCCAAGCTGAGAGCAGTTCGAGCTGAAACATCAGAAATCCGAATAATCAAGTTCAATACTCAGCTTAAACCAGGCATAGATTCAGAAGCCACAAGTATCTTGTCTACGATCGATCTGAAAATTCTTACTTCCCCAAGTGAACCAATGGAGAGAATGGTGAATTCTATGATGAGTCTCAAAAGGAAATATTTTGTTCTCTTGAGCCTGACACAAAATCTTTAATAAAATTAATCAAAATTAAAAGTTGGATCTTTATTGCGCTTGTGGTAATCAATATTTCAAACCTTCATACAAGGGGCATTTTTCTTTTTCCTCTAGATATGTAATTTCCCCCCTTATACCAGGGGCATTTTTTAATGATGTGTTTAATTATTTTCAATGCCATTGTCAAACTAGGGACATTTTGTTTTTGAGCAATGTTAATCCTAAAAAAAATAATGAGAACTTCAAATTTAAGGTTACCCTCTTGATAGCAGTTTTTCGAAAAACTCTTGAGATTCAAACTCAGGTTTTAAATTTATAAAATTTTGGATAAAACCTTGAGGTTCAAACACATGCATTTTAGATCTCACATAGGGAGATAGGGCATCTATTCTATCCTAGATCTATTCATTCCCGGATCCAACCCTTTTTTTCCAGATTTCATTTCAATCATCTTTCCCAGATTTATTCCTTTATTCTCAGTTTTACTCAGTCAGATGCCGCCAAAGGTTTTCTTGGAATTATGCTCAGATGCCGCCAAGGGTTTTCTTGGAATTATGCTCAGATGCCGCCGAGGGTTTTCTCGGAACTATGCTCAGATGCCGCCAAGGGTTTTCTTGGAATTATGCTCAGATGCTGCTGATTTTCTTGGAATTATGCTCAGATGCCACCGAGGATTTTCTCGGAACTATGCTCAGATGCCGCCAAGGGTTTTCTTGGAATTATGCTCAGATGCCGCCAAGGGTTTTCTTAGAATTATGCTCAGATGCCGCCGAGGGTTTTCTCGGAACTATGCTCAGATGCCGCCAAGGGTTTTCTTGGAATTATGCTCAGATGCCGCCAAGGGTTTTCTTGGAATTATGCTCAGATGTCGCTGAGGATTTTCTCAGAATTATGCTTAGAGCCAAGGGTTTTCTTGGAATTATGCTTAGATGCTGCCGAGGGTTTTCTCGGAACTATGCTCAGATGCCGCCAAGGGTTTTCTTGGAATTATGCTCAGATGCCGCCGAGGGTTTTCTCGGAACTATGCTCAGATGCCGCCAAGGGTTTTCTTGGAATTATGCTCAGATGCCGCCAAGGGTTTTCTTGGAATTATGCTCAAATGCCGCCGAGAGTTTTCTCAGAACTATGCTCAGATGCCGCCAAGGGTTTTCTTGGAACTATGCTCAGATGCCGCTGAGGGTTTTCTCGGAACTATGGTCAGATGCTGCCAAGGGTTTCTTAGAATTATGCTCAGATGCCGCCGAGGGTTTCCTAGGAACTATGCTCAGTTATCGCCGAGGGTTTTCTCGAAATTATGCTTAGATGCCGCCAAGGGTTTTCTTGGATTTATGCTCAGTTTATGCTCAGTTTAAATTTACTTCATACTCAGATTTGACTCATTTCCAACTCAAAATCTTTGAAATCTATCTCAGATTTTTAGCCCACACACTTGCACAGTTGTTACATCAGTCAAGGAGAATTTTCTAAAATTCAAGGATCTGACACTGCCAGTGAGAGCTCGCGCTCAAGGACCTGACATTTTTCTAGTTCGGGGAGAGTTTTACGCTCAAGGATCCGAACACCCCGACGAATTGTTAAATCAGGCTGCAAAATGAACTGTCACTAGCTTTGGCATTCGGATATCGCATTATCTACCAAAATAGATTTGCTATCTAGTTTGCTTCAATCCTCTGCCAAAGAGGGGCATCTGTAGACATCCCATTTTTGCATCCGCCTGATTAATCAACTCGTCAACCCGATCGCAATGATTCCCAATGATGGATGTGTATTCCATTACTTTATTTTGTTACCAGATATCTTTCAGAAATCCGGATGAGGTATCTCGAACTGATAAAACTTAGAAACCACGCTACGCTAGGAAAATACGACCCCAGAAACATAGAAATCATCATCTTGCAAACCAAAAAGAAGCTTCACCATAAAAATCACTAAAACTGACTAAATTACCAAAATACCCCTAAAATCAAGACAACCCTAGAGCCTGCATTACGCTTAGGAAAATCCACTCAAACACATAAAACAACAAATCGAAATCAAGTAAACCACTTGGCCAATTTTCACAAAATTTGACAAAATTACGAAAATACCCCTCATAAGTTCACGACCATTTCATACAAAAAAAAAACTTCATAAATGAAAAAACCAATATTCCCATTGAATTCCTTACGAAAAACTGATTCCAAAACATCCTGGAACATTGAAAAATGACTTAAAACGTAAAAAATCCTCTCCGAGGGTAAAATGGTAATTTCACAAATTTAATAATTAAAATTTTTAAAATTAATAAATAAATCATTAAACAATGTAAAGTGAAACATTAATAAAATTAATTAAAAAATTTAAACAAAAAAATTAATCAATCAGGCTTTCAAGAAAAATTGTTGATGGTTCGCAAAATATTTCTTTAAGGACCCCTCCATTTGGGGGTCCAAAGAATCAAAGATATAATAGAGGGGGGTTCTCCAAAAATTTAAAGTCAATCAAGCAAGACTAAAGTCAAGATATTAAAGTCAATCAAATAATACTAAAGTCAAAATTAAAGTCAATTAAGTAAGACTAGAGTCAAGTATTAAAGTCAATCTCATAAGACTAAAGTCAAAACCCTAATCTAAACTAATAGAGTCAATCTCATAAGACTAAGGTCAAAACCCTAAATCAAAACCCTAATCTAAACTAATCAAGTCAATCTCATAAGACTAAGGTCAAAACCCTAAATCAAAACTCTAATCTAAACTAATCAAGTCAATCTCATAAGACTAAAGTCAAAACCCTAAAACCCTAAAGACTAAGTCAAAACCCTAATTGAAACCCTAAAAGAAATCCTAATCAAACCCTAATGCTTCTAAAAACTTTATAAATAAGAGCCTCCACACCCTATTTTCGTATCAAAGAAAAAATCCTAGGAAAAGTAGGTGAAGAAGCCTCCATAACCTCTCCAAAACCCTAATTTTTGAGTCTCAACTCCTTACCTAACACCCCTGCTTTGATTTTCACCTAAAAAACACCGAAAAATCTCTTAAAAACATCCCAAAAATTCACAACAAATTCGAATCACCCAGATCCAAGAAGGAGATACCTTATCTCGGAGATCAGAAATCAGATCCGGAGATAGAACGAAGTAAGGAACACGGTACAAAGAGCCGTTTTCACCAGATCTGAGGGAATAGCACTTTTGCAGATCGAAGGTAAGCTTTTTTATAATTTTTTTTAATCTAGGTTTGACATTAGCGATGTAGATTTATTTGGGATAAGTAGAGACCGGCAATGGCCGGGCGGGGTTGGTGTCTAACACCTTCCAACCCCGTAACATGATCCCCGGATTCAGATTTTCTGTAGTAGATTAGTTTTTATCCGTTTTAGAGTTAGTTTGGTTCCTAGACCATAATAACTAGGTGGCGACTCCCAAACCTCAAGGGTCAAAAGCGGATCCGCGCACCCCGCGGATCGAGGGCGCTTTCAGTGATCACTAACAATCTAGTAGTAGTCAAACTTTCTGACACATCAAAAAGAGACCCATTGCTTACGGTCACGTCAAACGGCCTGCCGGAGCTAGATAAATGGTCCCACAAGCATGGTAAACAGTGACCAGCTACAAAATCAGGAACTATGATTTTATTGAGGAATATCATGTCCTAACTGGGAGCGATTCAGTTGTGAATCCCAATTCTCTAATTATATTGCTCTACCATTATGTATTATGTACCTGTCGCTTTATTTTAAATTATAAACTGAAAAGCATGTCTACCGTTTCAATGTTGTTATTTAGATTTGTATAAAATGGGAATGTATAATGAGTAGTGAGGATTGATGATATGTGATTCTTTTAAAATGCTTAGCTGCTCATCCCTGGCTATATATACTAGTTAATCATATTTTATTTTATAAAAATTTGCATATATTAAAATGTTCAGTATGCTTACTCGATCATGTTTAGGAAAGATTATTAGTAGGAATTTGTTGTGGACTTACTGGGTAACCATCGTTACTCACCCTTTACTTCCATTTTTTTTTAGTTCTAGAGCGTGCAATCAGAGAAGTAGTCATAGAACCGTCGAGTGAGGATCATCTGGTGGGTCATATCGACGACCAGGATCCGTTATCCGGTGAGCATCGGGACTACATCCACTAGGAGTCTATTCGTCCCAAGAGATGTATATAGTCTTTGGGGTTGAGTAACTGATTCACATTAGAGTGAGAGCTTTTTTGTAATCCTGTATATTATAAACTTCCGCACTCTGATATACTCACGTGTTAAATATTTTCAATTTTTCGTTGTTATTTTCTGTGTTGCTTTTTTATATAGTCAGAATTTGTGGTATATTAGATTATGATATTTTCGACTTCCGTGGAACGCTAATATAAATAAAGGGGAGCCTTGTCAGAATTTTGAGGTGGCCTTGGGATTTGTGTTAGCGTTTGGCAGGGCGTCATAATACTAAAACATCGATATATAGATCGATACTTTTGTATCGGTCGTATACGTTATCATTCTTTTCAAATACACTACTGTAATTGATATTCTTATGACATGTTTTTGTTTATTTTATTTTTATTAGATGAAGATATTTCATTACTACTTTATTAATAATGATCATATTTCCAATTTATTCGTTTTGTTTATTTATTTAAAAATTTGTATTATTTACAGTAGATTTGTTTGTTTATCTATTCATATTAAGACTACTAATTTGAAATTTGAGGGATCGTAACAAAATATTATAGATGTCTCAACTATTGAGGGATCATATTTCTAATGTTGAATATTATATAAAGGGATCGTAAGATCAAGGTATGGTCGAACTAATCCTACCCTCAAAAGGTGAGAATCTTCAAGTACATACATGGAGCTCTCATATTAGTTCATTTCAAAAATATACATCCACCCTTGCTTTATGAGTTATTTACAAATAAATCAAGGTCTACTTTTTACCTACCAATTCACCTTTACACATGTCACTCCCCTACTTACTCTTCCATTAATCCATTTCAATATATGCATTGTTCCTTGTTTTATGAGTTATTTACAAATGAACCAAGTTTTACTTTTTACCTTCAACTTCACTTTTACACATGTCACACCCTTACTCATCCTTTCAAAAGTATTTTTATTCTCTCACTTCTATTTATCAAAAAACTAAAAATCAAAAATACTTTTAGGGTTTCATCTCACAAATTCCACCTTTACCCTTATAAAAATAAAATTTTTAAAAAGAAATAACCTAAACATTATGTCCATTCTACTTATTTTTAAGGTTGGACCACTTTATCCCAAAAAATTCTTCAAAAACTCTAAATAATCTCATTTTCTATGAGCAATTCATGCTCTCAAGGGCCATCTCTCAACCTAAAACTCTATTAAAATCCTTACTCATTCTCCCATCTCCTAACCTTCAACTCAACATCTCTCATCTTCTCTCGTCAACTAAATTACTCAACCCTCAAGTTCATCTCTTAAGGCTCAAACTCATTTAAAATATCAAAGGATAAGGTAGGTTAAGATCTACTTTAATTTGAAGCTTGCATCTTCTTCTTCTAACCCTCTTTTTTTTTCTTTTTAAAAACTTTAAGATGTAATAAAGAACCCTCATTCATCCTGAGTAGATTGAATCTCAACCGTGGGCATGAAATGCTTGAGGCAGTTTGGTCGAAATGATGAAGGTTGAAGCCCCGTTTTAACCTATTTTCCTCTCATGCATCATAATTTACATTATACATACATACCACACATACTTGACCATGATGAAGGAATATGTAAATCCCTTGATCGGGTTAAAACACTAAGTTTTTAGTCAAGTATGCATGCATGCATCAAGGTTATGGATCTAAGGGGACTCCATCCATAGAATTTCTCTAAAATCCTAAACTAACATTTCAACTGATGTAAAATGTGATGACTCCAAGGGATATCCTCTTCCATAGGATATTTCCTATGTCAACACTAACATTAAACCCTCTTTTTAAGAGTTACATACCCACCATGTGCATACACCCACTTCATGTATCTCATGCACTTTTTTGTTTTGTTAACTTTTTTGAAATTTCCAAGTTTAAAAAGGTAACTACCCTAGGTAGAAATAATGGATTGCTTAACATCTTCCCTATTTTCTAGCCGAATCCCCTTACCTAAATCTTAGTTCGACCATACCTTTTTCATGAATGAGAGTCACTATAATGCCATGAAAAATAATTTTTTTTAAAAATTCATTTAGGTGCCTATTCACACCTATTTTCAAAAAAGAATAGTGGTGACTCCAAATAACGTACAATTGAGGTTCAAAGATAAACATTCTCATGTATACCTATGGATTTTGATTATACAGGTATGTATATGGGTGAAATTTTTTTCATAAATTCAATTTTTAAGAAAATTTTGTCGAAATTATTTAGAAGAAATTCAAATCGTATTTAAGTTTTGAAGATTTTTATTTTTCTTTTCGCTCCACCCTTAAGATTTGGAAAAATCTAGAATCCTAAATCGGGGGTGTGACACTTGGTACATTCGATTAACTCCATCACTTATTTGATCTCACTCACTCGTCAACCTCTCAAGAGCTCCCAAATTTTGAAGGAATAAACCACAACAACACCATCACAAATCAAAGTAAGCTTCGCTCTTCTTAATTTTTTTCATGTCTATCTAAAATTTTCATTCATCATACATTTTTCGTAATTTCATGAAAAATTTCATTCATCATATTTTGGACTTTGGGTTCACTTTTTTTGGCTCGTGATGATATCATAATTTTATGAGATTGGTTATTTTCTATTGATGTTCGTTTAACCATGCATGAGTAATTTTCTGATCGCGTAGTGAAATTTTTACGTCTAAATGAAATAAATATACTCTCTTGGTAGTTCATGCTTTGGCTATCATTATGTTAATTCCTTCTAATATGACGAAGCCTGAATTATTCGATGATTTCCTTTGCACTCATAGTAAAATTTGAACTAATTTTGAGATTATTTGTGCTTGTGGTTCTATGGAACCCACTTAGTAATTATTCATTCTTAGGGTTAAATAATGACCAATTTGATAGAAGGATAATAACTAATTTACTAATTGTTTTTCTAAGGATGAAATTTGGACTGATTTAGTAATATTTTTTTCTATGGTAAAATGATGGCTAATTTGGCAATATTTCTACCTATGGTTAGATAACAATCAATTGGGTGATTGTTTTGTTTAAGATGTAATTTGACTAATTTGATAAATATTTGTTTGGGATGTATCTTGAGCCAATTTGATAAATGTCTCACTTGAAATGAATTTTGACCTTTGGTAATTAGGTTCGCCTCTGAGAGATGATAACCAATTTGGTAATTTTTTGCTAATGATGAGATGATGACTTGCTTGGATGATATTTTTTTTGCCCATGATGGGAAACGACCAATTTGGTAGTCTTGTGGCTTAAAATATGACTTGGGATTGTTTGGGTTATCCTTTGTGCTTGATGTGGATATATGTCATTTTAGAATTTTATTGTATTCAAGATACCATTTTGATAATTTGTTTATCCATGTAGGGTTTTACCAATTTTGAAATTACAAATGCATTTATTAACATTTAATCCATTTGAAATTTTAACCTTTGTGGTAATTATTTGTGTATATTATAATATTTGGCTATTTGATTGAATTTCAATTTTATAAAAACTTGCCACGTGAGTCTTAGGGCATTTTGATATAATTTAAGGATTTTTCAAATGATTTATTTTCTCCTTGCATGCAAAGTTCGAGGAATCATGTTATATTCAAGAGGATTATAGCTATAGGATTTATTTGGCCAATCTGACATAATAAAATGATGATTGACCCATAACTTAGATAGCTTTGATCTTGACTTAGACCTCCCCATATGTGACCGTAGTCTTCTTTTATTGACCTTAGGATTTTTTTATATTGTCGTAAAGACCAATCACTTCAATCGAAGTAGGTTCGGTGCCTAACATATTTCGTAAATCTGTAACCTGACCCCTTAACCTAGTCTCTTGCCCCATTTATCACCATACATATATTTTTTTTAATTTTTACTAATAGTAAAAAGTGTCAAGGGCGCCTTTAGATACAAAGATCAAGTTGAGACCAATCACAAATGGTTTCCAGATCCCTCATGAGTTGAAGGACATTAGCACCTAACTTCTTCAATCTTTTTTCTAAAGCCACACGCATAAGATGAAAATAAGACTACAGAAAAGAGACATTGAACCCCAATCGACGACAAACCTTGATCAGATTCACCATTGCGGAAGTGACTCAACTCTGTTGTCAGTAAACTTCTTGGGATTGTAAGAAACCACTACTTCAATGAAAAACTCTCAAGAAGCCTGAATGACGAGCCCACAATTGGCTTGGGAAATTTGAACCCAACTAAATGATGGATATTGTGGGTAATGACCAAGAAGGGTTCAAGAGAATAATCATAACCTTGATACAAGGCACCTCTAGCCTCCCAAATGAGTTTGATTTGTTCATGAGAGAAGAGGCTCTTGCGAACAAATTTTTTGCTAAAGATCTTCATTGTAACCAACTCTTTCGTTCGCCATAGTCGAACAATTGAGAAAACGAAGAAAATAAATAGCAACAAGGAGCTTGTGAGCACCAAAAAAGGCTTGCAAGCAAAGGAAAATAGCAAGCGACGACAGTGAAAGGGTTTCGTGAGCGCTGAAAGGGGTGGCGAGCAAACCCTAATAGTTTGTTTGGATTGACAGAAGAGAAGGGAAGGGAAGAGAAAATAACATATTTTCTCTTCCCTTCCCTATTTGGATTGTTAAGTGGGGATAGAAGAAAAGAAAAATGGAGAGAAAAGAAAGGAAAAAACATGAAATTTTGTTCTCTCCAAAAATGGAGAAACAAAGAGGGAAGAGAAGAGAACAAATTTTTCTTTCCAAATTTGTCTTCATCATTTTCAAAATTTTCAAAGAAACATGATATTGGCAAGCCAACTATTACTAGTTACACCCCAAGTAAACAAACGCATACTTATAATCAAATTTCAAAAAACCTAGAGATACTTACGAAGGAGACAAAGAAACCCTAAAGAAAAGGAATGAAGGCGACGACCTCGAGTAGGAGACGACTTCGACTAGGAGACGACTTCGACTAGGAGACGACCTGGACTTGGAAAAGATCGGTGGTATTCTCTCTCTCTCTCTCCCTCTTTCTCTCTTTCTCTCTCTCTCATTCTCCTAGGTTTTTTCAAAAAGCCAATAGTATTATTAGCAATTAGTATGATTTTTTTCTCTCTCCCCATTTTGATGGTCTTGGTTTGCTGCATTTGCTTTTGAAAGTTTTGAATTTAGTCATTTATGTATATTTGTGTGTTTTTATACCAGTTGAGGTGATCTAGGTTTTTCCCAAAATTGTGTTTGGTAATCTAGGTTGTGCTTAAAAATGTGTTTGTTGATTTGGGTTAGAATTTCTTTTATATAGATTTTAGAGGTTTATGAGTGTTTGGTGGTTGGGAATTTGTAGTTGAGCGATTTGAGTTTTTCTTAGTAAAATAGATTGTTGATTTGGTATCAGAGATCAGGGTTTTACTTAATAAAATAGATTGTTGATTTGGGAATTTGTAGTTTAGAGATTTGGGTTTTGCTTAATAAAATATATTACTGATTTGGTATTAGTAAAGGCTCTCTACAACTGATGAGATCTAAATAAAAGATCACTAATTTTTGGAGGAATTTTAGAGCTAATAAAATAGAAGTTTCCAATGCTGCAATGTCAGTTGCAATAATTCATTTTTAAGATCTGTTAATCCTTGTTAGTTTTTTATCTTTCAAGACTTACTATAGATCTTAAGAAAAAATATTTTATAGAATCCTTGGAAGTGATCTTTCTATGAAAATTTAATTTGTATCATTTGGAATTAAATTGATTCTTGTGAAAAACCTCAATTTTCCTGGAGTCAAACTGGGTTGTTTAGTTGAGTCAATCATGTGAATTGACTCATGACAAAAAGAGCCTTTGGTTTCTCTAATAAAACCTTTATGCCTTGCAATGATATAATGTGAACCATGTTTATTAGTTTGTGTTAGTTCTTCTTTTACACAAATAAGGTGTCGAGTGTTGCGTTATCATAATTGCACTTTCCCCATTAGATTGGTCTTTTGGGGTAGATGATTGTAAACATAAGGTTGGATTTTTATCTTTTAAACTTTAAAATTCCGTTTGATTGTTCCATTGTCATTGTCTTAATATGGGTTCATATCTATAGTCTATACCTTACACATGTTGCGCATTCCTATCCTTCAGGTCCATCCAAATGATAGGGCTCTTAGTCACCGGTCCATCCAATTTATGTCAGATGTTTTTATTTTCTAATTGGGGTTATTTAGCCTTAAGTAATAAAATCTAGTAATTTGGATCCCTCATGCACCATGTATTAAATTATTTAAGTCACACTCTTCAAACATTATCAAGGTTTGACTCAAATTATAATCTCAACATTACAAAATAATATAACACTCGTTCAAACAACTTCAATAGATGTTTATATTTTTTTATTAGGCTCATACAAAATCCTAAACCTAAAAGATAGAAATCTAGCAAATAATAATAATAAAAAAAAACCTTCTATTGGCATCCCTAAAAGTTCCCTCGATCCGCGGGGTGTGCCGATCAACTTTTGATTTTGAGGTTTGGGAGTCACCACCTAGTTATTACGGTCTAAGAACCGAACATTGACTCTAAAAAGAAAATAACAATAATCTACGAACGAAAATACGGGTCCAGGGATCACGTTACGGGGTTGGAAGGTGTTAGGCACCAACCCCGCACAGCAAACGCCGGTCTCTACTTTTTTCAAATAAAACTACATTGTTAAAAAGACCTAAATAATAAAAAAAATAAAAAAATATTTACCTTTACGAACACAATGATTTTGTTCCCTCAGATCTGATAGAACAGTTCATCGTATAGTACTTCTCACTTCGTTCTGTCCCCAGATTCGCTTCAGATCTCCAAGACGAAGTAACTTCTTCTTAGATCTGAGTTTTTCTGATTTGTTTCTGGATTTATGGGTGTTTTTGAAATATTTCTAGGTGTTTTTTAAGCTAAAGTTGGGGGATGGATGTTATGTAAGGAGTTAGGACTTCAAAATTTGTGTTTAAGGGAGGCTAGGGAAGTTTTGACCTACTTTTTCTAGGGTTTATTTTTTCATACGAAAATAGGTTGTAGGAACCCCTATTTATAGATTTTTTAAAGTACTTTTTAGATAGAGTTAGTGTTTAATTATAATTATTTTAGATAGAGTTAGTGTTTAATTAGAATTATTTTTAAATAGAGTTAGTGTTTAATTATAATTACATTAGATAGTTTTATAGTTTAATTATAATTCTATTAGATAGTTTTAGAGTTTAATTAGATTTATTTTAGATAGTTTTAGAGTTTAATTAAAATTCTTTTAGATAGTTTTTTAATTTAATTAGAATTCTATTAGGGTTTTGACTTAAGTCTTACGTGATTGACTAGAATTTAGGGTTTTGACTTCAGTCTTACTTGATTGACTAACTTAAGTCTTATTTGATTGACTAGAATTTAAGGTTTTGACTTAAGTCTTACTTGATTGACTTGAATTTTAATTAGGATTTCACTTTACATTAATTAATGTTTTAATTATTAATTTCAGAATTTTTAATTATTAAAATTGTAAAATTATCATTTTACCCTTAGAAAAGATTTTTTGCATTTTAAGTCATTTTTTAATGTTCCAAGATGTTTTGGATTCGATTTTTCGTAAGGAATTCAATGGGAATATTGGTTTGTGTCATTTATGAAATTTTTTGTGTGAAATGGCCGTGAACTTTATATGGGGCATTTCATAATTTTGTCAAATTTTGAGAAAATTGGCAAAATAATTTGTTTGATTTCGATTTGTTATTTTATGTGTTTGAAAAAATTTTCCTAAGTGTAATGTAGGCTTTAGGGATGTTTTGAGGTTAGGGGTATTTTGGTAATTTGATCATTCTTAGTGATTTTTATCATGAAACTTCTTTTTATCTGAAAAATGATGATTTCTAGGTTTTTGAGGTTATATTTTCCTAGCGTAGTGTGGTTTCTATGGTTTTGTTAGTTTGAGATACCTCATCCGAATTTCTGAAACATATCTAGTAATAAATAGAGCATTGGAATAAACATCCATCATTAGAAACTGTTGCAATCGGGTTGACGAGTTGATTAATCAGGCGAGTGCGAAAATGAGGTGTCTACAGATGCCCCTCTTTGGTAGAGGATTGAAGCAAACTAGATAGCAAATCTATTTTGGTAGATAGTGCGATATCCGAATGCCAAAACTAGTGACTGTTCATTTTACAACCTGATTTAGCAATTCGTCGTAGAGTTCGGATCCTTGAGGGTAAAATTCTCCTCAAACAAAAGGTTGTCAGGTTCTCGAGCGAGAGCTCTCATTGACGGTGTCAGATCCTTGAATTTTGAAAATTTCTCATTGACTAATTGAATAAATGTGTACGTGTGTATTTGAAATTTGAGATAAATCCCATGTGGTCTGAGTAAAAATTAAGCATAATTTGAGTATAAACTGAGCAAAATTCGAGATAACCCTCGACGGCATCTGAGCAAAATTTTAGTAAAAATTAAGTAAAATCTAAGCATAACTGAGCATTATCTGAGTATAAATCGAGCATAACATGAGTATATCTGAGCAAAAGTTGAATATCTTACTTTACATACCCTGGGTGAAAGAGTAATGAACACATTTTTTTTTGGAAGTCCTACTCTATTTACTCGGGGTGAAAAGGTAATGGACTAATTTTCTAGGAGTCCTACTCTGCTTACTCGGGGTGAAAGAGTAATGCACTATTTTTTTGGAAGTTCTACTCTACTTACTCGGGGTGAAAGAGTAATGAACTATTTTTCTGAAAGTTCTACTCTACATATTCGGGGTGAAAGAGTAATGGACTAATTTTTTAGAGTTCTACTCTACTTACTCGGGGTGAAAGAGTAATGAACTAATTTTCTAGAAGTTCTACTCTACCTACTCGGGGTGAAAGAGTAATGAATTATTTTTCTGGGATTCCTACTCTACATACTCCGGGTGAAAGAGTAATGAACTAATTTTTTGGAGTTCTACTTTACCTATTCAAGGTGAAAGAGTAATGAACTATTTTTCTAGGAGTCCTACTCTACATACTCGGGGTGAAAGAGTAATGAACTAATTTTTTAGAGTTTTACTCTACCTACTCAGGGTAAAGAGTATGAATTATTTGAGTAAAATCTGAGCAAAATCCGAGATAACCCTCGGTGGCATCTGAGCATAATTTCGAAAACATCTCTCGGCAGTATCTGAGCATAATTCCGAGAAAACCCTTGGCTGCATATAACTGAGTAAAACTGGGAAGGAATGAATGAATCTGGGAAAGAATGATTGAAAATGAATTTGGAGAATAATGATTGAATCGAAAAACGAATAAATCTGGAACATAATGAATCTAGAAGAGAATGATCGAATCTAGGAATGAATGGATCTGGAAAAGGATTAATGAATCTTGGAATGAAAGAATGCCCTATCTCCTGCTCTAGGTAAATGAGTTATTCTCTAGGCAAAAATCAAAATATGAGATCAGGAATGCTTTTATTTGACCCTCAAGGTTTAAAAAAAAAAAAAGATTTATGAATTTAAAACCTGAGTTTTTATTTCTTTTGAACCTCAAGGGTTTAAAAAAAATTATTATCAAGAGGGTAACCTTGAGTTTGGGATTCCTTTTATCTTTTAGGATTAATATTGCTCAACCTTAAAAATAAAATGCCCCTAATTTGACAGAAAACATGGCATTAGAGATAATTGAACACATCATGTATAAATTAAAAAAATGCTCTTAGTATAAAGGGGGAAAGCTACATATTAGAGAAGAAAGAAAAAACCCCTTGTATGAAGGTTTGAAATATTTAATTACCACAAGTGCAATAAAGATCCAACTTTTAATTTTGATTAATTTTATTGAAGATTTTGAGTCAGGCTTAAGAGAACAAAGTTATTTCCTTTTAAGACTCATCATTTTCTCCTTTGGTTCACTTGGGGAAGTAAAAATTTTCAGATCGATCGTAGACAAAATACTTAGGACTTCTGAGTCTGTGCCTAATTTAAGCTAAGTATTAAACTTGATTATTCGGACTTCTGATATTTCAGCTCGGACCGCTCTTAGCTTTTTAACTTCGTGGAGATTTTTTCTGTTTTTCTTTATTGCTCTAACTTTTGCCTAGATTGCCCTTTCAGGTTTTCAATCTATTGAGCATGTTCTAACTTTTGTATAGATCGCATTTTCAGGTTTTCAAACTAACGAGCTTTTTTCTTTTTTTTTTCTTTACTCTGATTGTTGCCAAGACCGTCCTTACGGATTTTCAACCTTGCGAGCTTGCCTTAATTTTTGCCTAAGTCGTCATTTTCGGATTTTCAACCTCGCAGGCTTTTTTTCTCTTTTTTTTTATGGAATTGCTGTCTGATCATGCTTCGCTATCTTCCTTGACTTTTCACACGGTACTTTAGAGGACTTTTATGGGTAAGCTTAGGACTGGGTATAAAAGGAAAGGGATTTTGATGCTCAAAAATCCGAATGCCCCTTGTATGGCATTTCTTTTATTTAGCTTTGAATTTTCTTCCTCATTTTGAAGATATTTCATTTTTCTTTAAAAATTTTTTTAGATTTTTTTGTGTGGGGAAATAGATTTTTTTTTTATTTTGATGTGGTCGGGCCTGAAGTAACTTCTCATATTGTGTACGTACCCCAGAATTTTGGGATTAGACCAAAACGTAGTTCAAATTTTTCCCTCCCCTAGGTTAGGTGATCGGGCTGAAAAAGAAGATGTTTAAATAGGTAGTAGGAAATTGATTCGACCGAAGGTGGCCTCCTTAAATGTAGTACTGTTTGATCTGGTCAAGGTTGGTTGACTCTTATAGTTCGATTCCATCATGATCTTGAAGTCTGATAGTTTTTCCAGATAATATTTTTTGATGATGAACGCACCTTCTCAATTAGGTTTGAACTTCCTTTTGGGGTAAAAAATAAGTACTTGATTCTCTTTAAATCTAATGGTTTCCCAAACTAGTATTTTCTTGCTGATAGATAAATCTCTCCAATTGAATTCAGACTTCTTCCTATAGTCGAGGATGAGTGCTCAATTTTCTTTGAAGTCTGATTGTTGAATCCTTGACTTGTAAGTAGAACTTTGATTTTTTTGTCAAACGTGTGAGTAACTCTTCTTTGATGAGTTTGCATGTGTACAGAACTCTAAGTTGTTTTTCTTCAATCAAGTTTAGTTCTTCGTACCCTTGACGAACCTAATCTATTTTTAGCAATTGACTTTCCACTAAGACCTTGAGATACGGGATTTCCATTTCAACTGGTAAGACTGTTTCCATATCAGATACCAGAGAGTAGGGAATAGTTCCAGTGGAAAACTGTATTTGAAGTACTACACCTCCATAGTGTGAAAGGTAGCTTTTCTGACCAATCTTGGTGCGATTGACACATTTTCATAATAATTATCTTAAGATTCTTAATAGCTGTTTTAACCACTCCATTAATCTGAGGACGGTAAGGGGATGATTTGTGATGCTGGATCTTGAACTTTGAACATAGAGTAATGACTTAAGCTTTGATGTACAATCCATTATTAGAGATCAATACTGCTTCAACTGTTTCATTAGTCTGATAATGGTAATCTATTCTGGGAGCTCTACCATTTTGA
The DNA here is from genome assembly GCF_017979445.1 of Akebia trifoliata. NCBI lineage: Eukaryota > Viridiplantae > Streptophyta > Magnoliopsida > Ranunculales > Lardizabalaceae > Akebia > Akebia trifoliata. The sequence continues at coordinate 9,762 of NW_028237186.1, read as the reverse complement.
GAAGTGTAGCACTGATACATTTTATAACATCTTCCTTGATCTCATTTTCTCAAGCCAGTATCTATTCCGTGTCAGACAACACCCAAGTTTGCATCTAACATATCCTCATCAGACCACATGAACAAGTCTTTTGAAATTTCTGAGTAAATTCATTATCCCCTTCGTGTTCCTCTAGGGATAAGATGGTTTCTATATGAATTTCTCTAGGAATTATTTTTGGATTCGAGGTCAATGACCTTTGCTTTCTTGATTAAAAATTGATCCCGACTCTTATCTTTTTTGTTCAGGAGAGAAATCTATCAGATTATTAGTTAATTCGTTAATGCACTCGAGGTATTCAAAATTTTCTTTTATCCAATCAAATTCAGATGGGGCGACAAACACCTATATAGACTTGACAAATTAACTTGACTCAATAGAAAAAGAGTAGACTCGATCTAAAGATAACATGACATTGAAAAATTGGACTCGAGCTAACTCAAATTACTCATGAAAACTCAAGACAACTACCCACAACGGGTTTGATTAGGGCTGAGGACTGAGACATTACCTACAAGCAATAAGATTCAGGCACGGTGATCTTCAGGAAACAACTGGGTGATGAGACTCTCGTTGTTCTTCTCACCGGAGTTAATAATAATCTTACTTTTACCTTACTTGTGGGACAAGTAGGGAATCGAACCCAAGAGAAAGGAGGAGTAGACTTAAGCTAAGAGGATAAAATTCAAATTAACTAAAAGGAATTAAAACTGTTTTTCTTTGTATTTTTAAACTTATAAAAAGATATAAAATTGCTCGAAAATGAACTAAAGTAAATGAAATTAAAAGCAAGTAAACTTATGAAATAAAGCACCATTGGAGGTGGATCTACCTAGAACATATTGATGAGCAATTCTTACTTTTTAGCCTTTTTATAATTCAATCGTAAGGGCGTGGTGTTAGCTCCTTAGATCGGAAAGTTTTGCAAATGAAATGAAATGAGAGAACATAAACAAAGTAGAATTCTTTGAAAACTTCCTGCTACCAATTATCTAGTTTAAGCATACTTTATCTTGATCTAATCTAAGCATAAAGTATCTATATTAAGAATAAAGGTGTAAGAAACTTAAAGAGCACTCATAAGCATTTTAAATAAAAGAAAGGCATGAAATTAGAAATAACACAAGAACTTGCTCTAGGCTTTTCCACTCTCCAATGGATGAGAACTTAGCCTAATATCATTGCAAGAGAAGGAAGATAAGAGATGAAATAACTTTTCTTCATTTCATGAAAAAACTTACGACTTCTTCTTCTACTTCTTACAAAATTATTTAGCCAAAAGAAAATAACTAGAAAATGAAAATACAAAAAATAAGAGAATAGGCTAAGAGTCTTAGATTAAAGGAGTCTTGGATAAGAGAACCAAGATGGGACCCTTTCTCTTGGGTTTGAGACTCTATTTATAGAGAAAAATGTGTGTAGAAGAGTCTAAAAGTAGCCTCCACTTTTCTTTACACAAAAAAACAAAAGAGGAGAATATGAGTTAAGGATTAGGGCATTCCAAAATATTAGGGCATTCAAAAGTGGGCCCAAATGCTTTTGTCTTAATATTTTGATTCCAAATTGTTGATTTTCTGCACAAGAAACACACGTAATTAGATTTATCTAGTAAATAAATTTATTTATATATATATTTAAGCCTAATTAACATGCAACATGGTGTTTTGAGGCTTAACATGATTATTACTTTAATATGAAAAAATAGGTACAAAAATTCAGATAAATATCCAAAAAATGTGTGTATAATTGAGTGTTTGGAGACAGCCAACCAATTGAACAAGGAAGTCAAAGTTCATCAAACTCAATTTTTCCTTAAATTCTAGGTAAAAAGAAGGTAACAAGCTCTCTTAATACAATCTAGACTCTTGGTAATCTTATTAAAAGTGACTATAAACCAAAAGGTAACTTTGCTCTAATTTTTACCTAAGAGAAATATAAATGGGGACTCCAGATCATAGCTTCTAATGAAAGACTGATTAAATATTTTTGACCAAGTGCTTAAAAATACAAGTTACGATTTTGAGCAAATACAACAAAGTCACCAACTATTTTTTTTTTTATAATGAAAGAAGAAAATAATAAGTGGAAATCTGACAACAAAGTTACCAACTAATTTTTTTATTTTTTATTTTGAAATGAAAGAAGAAAATAATAAGTGAAAATCTGACCCATACACCCCCAAACTTAAACATTATATTGTCCTCAATATTTCAACATATACATGCAAAGGTAAAATTGAAATTGACAAAATGAAATGAAGTGGGTTAGATAGCACCTGAGAAAGACCTTACAGTCCTTTTGATAATTAACACAATGTCCCCTGAAACGTGTGGGTTGCCTCCTAGAAACACTAAGTTTAACGTCTTTAGCCAAACGAAAATAAAGTTAATTTTGATAGACGGGGTCATCGAGGAGATGAACTTCCTCCTACGGAACATACTCGAGAAAAGGTTTGAGACGTTGGCCATTCACTTTTGAAAGTGGATCCGTCCTTAGGATTAAGGACTTTAACATCAACATGGGGGTAGACTGTTTGGATAATATATGGGCCAGCCCATCGAGACTTAAGTTTTCCTAGAAAAAGGTGGAGTCTGTTATCATACAACAAAACTTTTTGATTAGGAATGAAATTCCTCCTAAGAATGTGCCTATCGTGAAAGAATTTGGTATGCTCTTTGTACCTTTTGGCATAATCATACGAGTCATTTCTAATCTCTTATAACTCGTCTAGTTGTAACTTTCGCTTCTCACCGACTTTATCAAAATCAAAGTTGAGGAGCTTGATCGCCCAATAGGCACGATGCTTGAGTTCTACAGGGAGATGACATGCCTTATCAAAAACTAACCGATAAGGAGACATCCATATTGGTGTCTTGAATGCGGTCCTATAGGCCCAGAGTGAATCACTTCATCTTAAAGACCAATCTTTCCTTGAAGGATTGACTATCTTTTCTAAGATAGTCTTTATTTCCTTATTAGAAATCTCCACTTACCCACTTGTTTGTGGGTGGTAAGGTGTGACAACCTTATGCGTTATGAGGTATTTCTTCATCAACGCAGCAAAGATTTTGTTACAAAAATGCGAGCCACCATCACTTATGATAGCTCGTGGAGTACCGAATCTTGAAAAAATCGTCTCCTTGATGAATTTTATCACAACCTTGTGATCATTAGTTCTACATACCACAGCTTCGACCCATTTTTACACATAGTCAACGGCAACTAGGATGTATTGGTAATCCTAGGAGATAGGAAAGGGTCCCATGAAGTCTATACCCCACACGTCAAAAATTTCGATGATCATGATAGGATTTTGAGGAATTTCATTTCTCTTAGAGATTTTTCCTAATCTCTGACATCTATCAAAAGATTTGCTAAACTCGTGGACATCACGAAAAATACTTGGCCAAAAAAAACCGCATTGTAAGATTTTCATAGCTATCTTCTTACCACTGAAGCGCCCTCTGCAGGCTTGATTATGGCAAAACTCTAGGATATTGACTTGCTCACAGGTTGGAATACAACGTGTAATGATTTGATTAGGACAATACTTAAATAAGTATGGCTCATCCTAGAAATGCCATTTTGTTTTTGACAGAAAATGAAATTTCTCTTGACTAGTCATTTCAACTGTAAATTGACCTGTAACTAGGTAGTTGACAATGTCCGCATACCATGGAGCGTTGGCTTGAAAATTTTGCATAAGTTGCTCATCGGAAAAAGATTCAGAGATGGGTAAGGAGTCCTCAGATGGTTTGTTAACTATGATCAGCTATGATATTTTATGCCCCCTTCTCGGATCTCGAGATCAAACTCTTGTAGAAGTAGAATCCAACGGATTAACCTTACTTTAGCATCTTTCTTTGATAGAAGGTACTTCAATGTTGCGTGGTCTGTGTAAATCACGACTTTAGATCCTATGAGGTAATGGCAGAATTTTTCAACGACATAGACCACTGCTAGCATTTCCTTCTCTATTGTAGAGTAGTTATACTGAGCATCGTTAAAGATTTTACTAGCATATTGGATGACATAAGGTTATTTTTCGATTCGCTGACCCAAAACAGCGCCTATTGCATAATCAGAAGGGTCACACATAATTTCGAATGGAATGCTCTAGTTTGGAGGTTGAATTATGGATACCGAGGTTAACTCGGATTTGAGTTTGTTGAATGGAGAGAAACATGACTCTGAAAAGTTGAAAGGAACATCCTTTTCCAATAGCTCACATAAAGGCTTCGAGATTTTTCCGAAATCTTTAATGAATCTACAATAGAAACCCGCATGGCCTAGGAATGACCTAATTTCTTTGACTGTTCTAGGAGGTGGTAATTTTTTTATTAGACCTACCTTCGCCTTATCTACCTCAATCCCCTTAGCAGAAGCAATGTGCCCTAGCACAATCCCCGATGTTACCATGAAATGACATTTTTCCCAACTGAGGACTAGATTGACTTCTTTGCAACGTACAAGGACCAAAGTCAAGTGATGGAGACATTCCTCAAAACTTGGTCCGAAAACTGAAAAGTCGTCCATGAACACTTCGAGATATCTTTCTAGCATATTGAAAAATATACTCATCATACACCGTTGAAAAGTAGCAGGTGCATTGCACAATCCAAAAGGCATGCAACGATATGCAAAAGTTCCAAAGGGACAGGTGAATGTTGTTTTCTCTTGATCGATTGGAGCAACAGGTATCTGGTTGTACCCGGAATAACTATCTAAGAAGCAATAGTAAGAATGTCCTGCTAGACGGTTTAACATTTGATCAATGAAAGGTAAGGAGAAATGATCCTTAGGAGTCATCAAGTTGAGTTTCCTATAATCGATACACACTCTCCATCCATTTTGGACTCGAGTGGGGGTTAATTCGTTGTCTTGGTTCACTACCACAGTGATACTAGATTTCTTAGGAACTACTTGTATAGGACTCACCTAACGACTGTCAGAGATAGGATAGATAATACCTGCATCTAGCAATTTCATCACTTCCATCCGAACCATATTTTTCATGACAGGATTTAACCATCTCTGAGGTTCTAAAGAAGGCTTAGCAAAATCCTCTAAACAAATATGGTACATCACCACAGATGGACTAATTCCCTTGATGTCAGCTATACTCCAACCAATAGCTTCTTGATGTTCTCTTAATACTCCTAACAACTGTCCCTCTTGAACTTCATTGAGGTGAGAGGAAATGATCACGGGCAAGGTTTGATTCTTACCAAGAAATGCATATCTCAAGGTCTCTGGAAGCGATTTGAGTTCTAATTTTGGAGGCTCGACATAAGAAAGAACAAGATTGGATGTGCACACAGGAAGACTTTCAATTTTTGTGTGCCACCGTACGGAATCTAAGAGTGGAACGAATTCAAACAAAGCATTGACTTCGCTTATAGACTCTTCTACGTCCAAGTCAAGGCCAAAGTGAACCAAACATTTCGTTAGGGGATCAGAGTACCTAACTCTTGATACGTTTGATTGACTAGCGTATCTATCATGTTTACTTTCTCCATACCATCATCTACATCAATTCCTTGAAAATTATGGAAGATGTTCAGTTTCACTTTCATATCCTCAAATGCTAAAGTCATAATCCCGTTTTTACAACGAATGACTGCCTCAGACGTGACTAAGAATGGATGTCCTAAGATGATAGGAATATAACTGTTCGAATTGATGACTAGCTCCGTGTCTAAGACAACAAAGTCAACAGGAAAATAGAAATCTTTGATTTTAACTATCACGTCCTCAACTATACCCTTTTGAATTTTTAGGGACCTATCGACTAGACTCAACGTGATATCGGTGGGTTTCACAACCTCCAAACCTAATTTTTTATAAATCGAATATGGTAAAAGGTTCACACTGGCCCCTAAATCGAAGCGACATTTTTCGACCACTTGATTTCCAATATGAATGGAAATTATCGGACATCCAGGATCTTTAAATTTTGGTGCAGTTGTTTGTTGGATGAGCGACGAAGCTTGGACTGCCATGATGGCTTCCCGAGGAAACGGTGTTTTCCTTTTAGCTGTGGTCAAATCCTTTAAGAATTTCGCATAAGAAGGTATCTGCTTAATGACATCTAGGAATGGGATATTTATATGCACATTTTGAAAGACTTCTAAGACACCCTCAAATTGCTTAAGTTTTTTAGAATCTCTAAGACGATGGGAAAATGGAACTTTTGAAATTGACAAAATGATGGTAGGATTCTCCAAATCTTTATCCTTCTCTTTTGGAGACTCTATGACTTCTTTTTGAACTGTGTCCTTCTCTAAGACGTTTTCTCCCTTGTCAATAGGTTGGACCTTGTTGTCCACCTTCTTTCCCGAATACAAGGTGTGGATAGCCTAGATTGAGTCTTGTGGAGCTCCAAAATGGCTTCCTACTTCGTATTGACCTTTTAATCCTTTTGGAATCAAAGGTTGACTTCTAGGGTTAGGGATAGTCTGACTAGGAAATTGACCTTTCTCTCTCCCACTCAAGGAGAGAGTTAACTGTCCCAACTGAACTTCCATCTTAGCTATGGATTGCGCAGTGACCTGGTTGATCTGAGTTTGATTTTGATAGATTTGCTGTTGAGTTTGGATGAACTATTGTTGTTGCCTCATCAACTCGGCAATCATAATTCTAAGGACGACTGTTGTTGGGTAGGCTGTTGGTAATTGGTCATGGGATTTGGTATGATGGCTCTGCAATCTGTAAATTTTTTAGGTTGATAAGGGACTTGAGGAACAATGGCTTGGTTTGTGAAAGAATCAGATTGCCTAGGAAAACTCCTATTGTAACCTGACGGACCACTAGATTGAATAGGTTCGTTCTATCTGTACGAGAAATTAGGATGGAACCTATTATCTAAATGATACGTTTGGCTAAAAGAATTCAGAGGTTGCTTCCTAAAAGCACTATAGCCATTAATCGCATTTGCTTGTTCAACTTTTATTTGAGGCAAGGTGGGACAACACTCGACCAAATGGTCGTTGCCGTAGCATATGACGCACAAAGAACTCAGTTCAACAGTCACTTGCGAAATTGTACGAGGGTCTAGGTGAGGTTTGGATGCTGAGATGGTAAAGGCATCTAACTTCTTTGTGAGATTACTCATCCCACTCACTAGACTAGACATAACATTTTTGAGATCAAAATCTGCCTTCATCTCATATATGCCTGTCTTCCTAACCGCATCATCTCTATCGAACTCTTCCTGGTTAGTATTCCAATTTTGAGCACTCTCGGCTAACTCTACGAGGAAATCATACACTTGGTTGGGAGTCTGGTTCATGAACTGACCCTTATGCATTGACTCGACTAAGGTACGTTGATTCATTGTTAATCCTCTATAAAAACTTTGCACCAACTGTGCTTTGTCAATGCCATGGTGTGGGCACTTGACCAATAAATCATTGAATCTTTCCCAAGTTTGGGAAAATTCATCATCAGGACGGGCTCTAAAATTTCTAATAGAGTCCTTCATTTTCTCAATTTTGACCACGGGGTAGTATTTGGCCATAAGTTTCTTGGATAGAACATCCCAAGTGGATATGGAATTGGGTGTTAGGGAGTTCAACCACGCAGCTATGTGGTCTTCCAAAGATAACGGGAACAGAATAAGCTTCATACTCTCCTCATCTAAATTCTGATTTCTAAAAGTTTGACATATAGTCAAGAATCGATTAAGGTGGGTATAAGGTTGTTCACGCTCTAAACCGTGGAACTTAAGGAGCATATTGATGGTGGCAACCCTAATTTCAAACTGAGGTGCATTGTTCAATGGTAACGCAATGCATATAGGAGGAGATGCGGAAGTTGGAGTGAAGAGCTCATTGAGAGTTCGCTCTCGATCATCCATCATAACCATTGATGGTGTCTTGCGTATCCTACTAATGGTACGTTTAATCTAAGGATCAAATGGTTCTAACACGATGTTTTGTGAACGTCTACCAAGCATGCAAATCACATACTCGATCAAACAATCACGAAAAGAAAAGACTATACCTAGATAGGTTGCCTAAAGCTAGACAGCTGCTAACTAGGTAGAAATAGCGCAACTAGCCTTCCAACTCGATTCTATAAAGTCAAGTTTGAATCATTCAGATCTCCAGATCGAAGGTGGCGCACAATGCATAAACTAGGGGACTCTTAAATCACTTTCCTTTCTTGAATAGACTGAGTCTATCCCCTCAAAGGGCAAGATCTTATTAGATACAAAAGATGACCAAGAAGCGCAATTGGTACAACTTGAAGCGAAATTTCTCCTATTGAGCTTGTGGGCCCTGTAGTCAAGTCTAATTGATTTTAATTGATTTGATTAGATGACTAGTGCGTTGATTATCTTAATTAGAGTAAGGAATTGGTAATGACTTCCAATCCTTATCTTATCATGCCATCCCTAGGAAAGGGGTGCTTTTTACTACTTAATTAACTATTCCAAATGTGTGTAAATTGAAAAAATAACATACAAAGGCAAGGAGTAACCCACTAGCAAAGAGAGGCGCGGGTGTTTCGAGATTATCTCCAGTGCTAGTCGGGATGAAAACGGTTTGAGTCGACTTAGGCCAACAACTCCAATTTTGGTGTGCGAACTTAAGGAGCCATGACGGTATTGTCCACCCGTCGTCCTTCCTTAGTCTATTACAATCCAAGCCTTCTTGGATAGTTAAAAAAATTATAAAGAATCTTATACAAGTGTTTCTAAAATAGAAAAATAAACCTAACTAAAGATTTAAGGAAATTGAAACAAAAGAAGAAAAAAAAATGTTCACCTACAAGAAGCAAAACAGAAATGTTAGTAGAAATGATAGTAAACGGACTCAAAAATAGAATCTGACTTACCACAATCTTTCAGACTTTGTCATATTTTATAGAAAATTTCGTTCTACCCTAAATCGATATACAATAGTAGATAATCGAAGATCGGAGCAAAAAGTTACAATCAGTTTAAGTTCTGCTGTTTAGGGTGAAAAAGAAAACGGGAATGACTTTTTTTTTCAATGTTTTTTCTTCTTTCTTCTGTCTTAAAACCTCAAGAATACTTGAACTTATAGAAAGAAATCAAAAGAAAAAAATAAAATAAAATAAAAATGAAATAAATGAATTTTAAATCAAAATTTACCACTAATACCCTTACCTTTCCCTGGCAGCGGCGCCAAAATTTTGATGAGACTATCGTTGTTCTTCTCACCGGAGTTAATAATAATCTTACTTTTACCTTACTTGTGGGGCAAGTAAGGGATCGAACCCAAGAGAAAAGGAGGAGTAGAGTTAAGCTAAGAGGATAAAATTCAAATTAACTAAAAGGAATTAAAAGTGTTTTTCTTTGTATTTTTGAACTTATAAGAAGATGTAAAATTGCTAGAAAATGAACTAAAGTAAATGAAATTAAAAACAAGTAAACTTATGAAATTAAAACACCATTGGAGGTAGATTTACCTAGAACATATTGATGAGAAATTCCTAGTTTCTAGTCTTTTTATAACTCAATCGTAAGGACTTGGTGTTAGCTCCTTAGATCGGAAAGTTTTGCAAATGAAATGAAATGAGAGAACATAAACAAAGTAGAATTCTTTGAAAACTTCCTACTACCAATTATCTAGTTTAAGCATACTTTATCTTGATCTAATCTAAGCATAAAGTATCTATATTAAGAATAAAAGGTGCAAGAAACTTAAAGAGAACTCATAAGCATTTTAAATAAAAGAAATGCATGAAATTAGA